>NC_068992.1:37006653-37010485 GCF_001194135.2 Octopus bimaculoides | reverse complement strand
AGAAAGAGAGAGAGAGAGAGAGAGAGAGAATGAGAGAGAGAGAAAAAAAAAAGAGAGAGAGAGAGAGAGAGAGAGTGAGAGAGAGATGAAGGAAGGGAAATCGGTGGGTTTACGTAGAAACAGTATTTCACTGGCTAGAAAGTTTTAGGGAATAGAACTGATCGGATTAGTTGGGTTAATTCAAATGTTAAATGAAGTTAACAAAAGAAAAAAAAGAAAAAGAAAAAAACTGAAACATAACGGTCTCGTACAATTATATTATATTATATTGAAGCAACTAAGTGTAATTACTCTAGGGTAATATACATTAGGGCCTATCTGGAAGAATCTTTATTGCAAGTTAAGAGAAACTATCGTTCAATGAAGTCAAGATAAAACTGAAAGTCACATTATGTAATTGCCTTTGCCGTAGACGAATCATTGGTTGCCAATTCGTGTCTGCACTGTCTCAATGCCAATACATTCGTTTCACATCACTGAACGAAATTTTCATTAGTTAAGTATATTGGACTTTATCCAACAGTAATGTCATCTGGTTATATATTAGTTACAGGCACATACTGTGTAGATACGTAATTGTTAATCCGGTTTCTGAATTGTCAGTGTTCTCTTTAAAATTTTAACTTTTGAAAACTCATTGAAACAACGCAGAGAAAAGACGAAGAATGTATCTATTAATATTCAATACAATGTTCTAAACTTACCACTTTCTAACGACTTGCAATATCGATCAAACGATCAATCAACTAAGACACCGATATACTCATATATTGATGTAACTCCAAGAGAGTCATGTGAGCTCTTGTTAAGGTAGGTGGAGGACAGGGTTGGAGCCAGGCCGCAACCTTGTTTCAGGTTCAGAGAATGCATGCTGCCTGCAAACTCGGCCTATCATGCTGTCATGAAGCGCGATGATGAAGTTGCCGAAGTGATCGGGGCAACCAAAGCGATGGAATACAGACCCCATTGCTGGTCGGGGAATCTTGTCATAGACTTTGCAAATGTCCCAGAAGATGAAGAAGTGTGGTTGCTGCTCTTCACGAGCCTTTTCCTGAAGTTGCCTTACACAAGATCATGTCGATCGTTCCTCGTGACCGCTGAAAGCTGCATTAAGATTCCAGGAGGACTTCTTCTGCAACATCCAGAAGACGATCCAGAAGAATGCTGATGAAAATCTTGCCGGCAATGCTGAGCAGGGAGATATCGGAGTAGTTGTTGCATCCCAGTCTCCTTTCTTGAAGATGGTATTGCTAGAAATAAGAGTTAAAACAACTCATAGCTACAAGGAGCTCTTATCTTAATGACTGAGAAGAGCGGCAATAGCATAAATGCGAAATCACTGTGATCTGGCTATTTAAAGAGGTAAGGTCGGGTCAGCTTTAGGTAAATCCATGGTCAAAAAGAATAGTTATGTGGAAAGGCATGATGAGAAGAGGGAAAGAATTGTTATGCAGTACTCCATATTGAGTATTCGCAGAACTTTGGATCTGCTAGCATTCATTTTCATTTTTCCTCAATATGGAGTATTTTTACCATTCGTTATGTAGCTAAATTTTAGATTGAATTACGGGAAATTAAATGATCTTGTCCTGCGTTGCCTAATTGTTTACTTTAATCTATATCTACTGACTCAAAGGGATGCCGTCTCTAGACTTTTTGAACAAGAGACCACAACTTCAACTGCTGTTCTAACTGGAATTTTGGCGACACACCTATCTGAGCTCTCAGAACGCATACCTATTATTTTGAGTAATCCTGAGAAAAACTCCCGTGCGTAAGTTTCCATATCTGTATCAATCCATAAATATACTCCTCTATTTCTAGCGATATTGGAGTCCGCCTCAATAGAATAAAAGAGTGATGCACACAGCTAGACAATAAAGATCATGCAATTACAAATTTCGTGTAAACTTTCCACTAGATGGTAACTATCTGAGAAACTCGGCAATATACAGTACCAAGTTTGAAGCAAACAACAATGATGAACTTAAAACATATATTGGGGCAGCGGAACTCAAATTAAAAATCCGCCATTACAAGCACAAACATTGGTTTGTCAGTCCCGGTAAAGAATGTGCCACACCCTTGTCGAAGATTATATGATACCTGCCTGAGATAAGCTCTCATGAATTCAAAATTACCTGGTGCATTGTAGATTGTGTGCAATCATGTAGGAACGGGAGCTTCAAGTAAAAAATGCGGTGTGATCTTTGAGCGAAAAATTGAGAATTTTGATTCAAGGCAGTAATAATTTGAACAAAAGAACTGAACACGTTGTATGCACGCAGGTAAGTATCTTTTATGCAAATAGAATCTTCCTTGAAATATCGTTCTGGTTCCGAAAAATAAATGTTGGTTTCGAAATGTGTACTTAATAGGTTTTATTGATATATATACTTTACTATGTGTGGGTGCATGTTCATATGTGCGCATATGTATATATGCATATGGGTATATATATACATAAATATATAATTCTGTGTATACATGGATTTGTATGAGTGTGAATAAATGTATATATATGTGTCTGCACATGCACATGCAAAATGAACTGCCGCATACATACTCATTGTTTTACAAAAAATAATTAAAAGTATTACATTGGAATATTGCTTAAAGAGCCACGAAATTTTATAACTTCTCTGGTATGGAGTTTGATAAAATTTATAATAATACTACCACGAAAACCAGAAATCAAGTCAAAAGCGTGAGCCTGAAGTAGTCATTTTTGAAAATGTTTTCAAACAATAGAATAAGCATTTTCTTCAAAATTATATTTTCTATTTCGAAAAATATTCAGACGATGAAAGTTTCAAAAGAAAACCAGGCTTAGTTTACTGGCTGATGATCAGAAATGAGTAAATCTAAGTTCTAGAAATCGGAGCTTTTCAGTTAACACTGTAGTAATGGGAATCCGTATTGAGTTTTCTAATTTATCGCTTTAAGTGAATCAATATATATATATATATATTATATATGTATAGATATACATACATACATACATACATACATACATACATACATACATACATACATACATACATATATATATATATATATATAATATATATATATATATAATTAGACGACGATAATTATAACCGTTCACGGGGTTACCCATGGTTTCACGTCCATAAAACACTTGGCTCTACAGAATTTCTCCAAAACCTAACGGCCGGTATTTCGGGATATATGATTTACTGACGATATATATATATATATATATATATATATATATATATATATATACCCAAGCAAGCATATAAATATGAAACAAGTTTGGAAAAATATGTATGTGTGAATATGAATTGCTTGTATATTGTTTTAATAATGTTTGCGAGCTTTTCTCAACCTATGGGTTAACATTTATATCTATATTAAATTATTTATTTATCATTAATTTATTTACTCTAGACATGCATTATTTCTTTTTAACTTAAGATTTCTTTTTGACTTAAGGTTTTCTTCGATTTTATACAATATGATATTTATTCCGTTATGAATCACAAACGCCCGAAGAAATGGGGCGCTTATTATTAAAGCTACAAAAACATCACAACTATTACTCAGTTTTACGTTCCATTTCTTCGGACGTTTCCGGCATTCGCCATGATAGATCGCTAGCCACTACACATTCTTTTTTTTCTCTCCTTGTTTCTTTCTGCGTTCCTTTCTGTGGGAGAGCTTAGGCTAGAAATGTTAAAGAATTTTTCACTTCCTAAGCGTTATACTAATACATATGTTTGTTGTCTACACCACTGTCTTCGTCTTTTGTTTTTTTTTTGTGAATTCTCAATATATATATATATATATATATATATATATATATATA
>NC_068992.1:37005910-37006442 GCF_001194135.2 Octopus bimaculoides | reverse complement strand
TGTGTGTGTGTGTGTGTGTGTGTGTGTGTGTAACAATAAGAAAATGGAGGGGATCAAGAGGTGGTATTCATCAACTTTTAGACATTATATTATGTCTATTTATTTTTTAAAAAACAATTATAACAATATACATACATGTGTAACATATTATGCTTTACATATATAAAAATACCAGTAATTATTAAAATATATAACGTAGGACATAGAAAGTAGAATATTCTACTTTCTATGTTCTACGTTATATATTTTAATGTAAAGCATAATATGTTGTACATGTATGTATACTGTTATAATTGTTTTTTAAAAATTAATAGACATAAAATGTCTAAAAGTTGATGAATGCCACCTCTTGATCCCCTCCATTTTCTTATTGCTGCATAAATTAAGGGTAAAACAACGTTTTAACCTCACCCATTTATTACATTCATTTGTGTAATTGCCATGCAATGAAAAACACCTGTGTATTAATAATTGGGTATTCTACCAGCAGTATATTGGATACATATTATCCCTTAGTTGGTTGAAATTATAT
>NC_068992.1:37003547-37005583 GCF_001194135.2 Octopus bimaculoides | reverse complement strand
ATGCTCTAATAGTCTTGATTATTAATTCTGCCATGAAGGAAAACCATAATGATTTCCAAGATAAAGCCCTCTTGATTATCACAGATTCTTCTCCATGTTTAACAGTTGGAAGAAGGCAGTTTGGGTCAAATGCTTCTTTTGGCTGTCTCCACACGTATACTCGGCCGGTGGTCGGAAATAATGTCCAAGAAAAGATCATTCATCCACTGCTTTAGAGACCAATTCAGTAGGCTTTTACTCCATTCTAAACGCTTCGCAGCGTTTGTTTTTGAAAGTAGTGGTTTTCTGATTGCAGCCCACCCGTGAAATCCGGCTTTGTGTAGCTTCCGGCGAACAATTTTTGTGGAAATTCGGTTCTCGAGGTGATCATTAAGCTCTGCAGTAATTTTGGGAGCTGTACGTTTGTGATCCTCTCGAACAATTCGTTATCTGAAAGTTTTGGTTTTCTTCATGAGCTTTGTTTCGACAGGGAGGTTTTTCCCTCTTTCTCACAGGCTGTCATTACTTTCGCGACAGTACTTCTTGATACACCAAACATATCGTCTGTTTTCGTTACGCTAGTGCCTGCCATACGAGCACCGATATTTTGTCCGATAGATCTGTCATTTTAATGAATTTTAATTACTATTTTCTATCTGTCATTTTAATGAATTTTAATGACTATTTTCTGTTGATATCTGAAAAGAAACAGCAATTTTAGCAAACAGATTAAGTTAAATCAAAAAACGTAAAACTAAACAAGCTTTTGGCGGTTGTATAGATATTTCAAAATTATGATGCTATGACGTTAGGTGTTTCCAATTTTTTTGTGCAACCCCTGTACCACGAAAAAGGGAGTTTATGTGTCCACTCAGCCTTAAACTATACCTGCACACCATGGTTTCTTGGTTATTTTACTTCACCGGCACTGGATAACCCTTGGCTTAGAGATGGTAGCACTAGGTCTTGTTTGAGGGATACACCTTTAAAGTGACACACAGTCAGTGAGCTCGTAAACAGGAAAACCATTAGTTTTAAATCTCTGAGCGAAAGGTAAGTAGTAACAGTACTACAGGGCAAAATTTATTTGCTAACATAAGTTGGCAGTCCTGATTAGGACGATGTTACTACATTTTTTAAGTCCAGGAAAACATCTCTTCCAGCTGGCTACTGACGCACAACTGCGTCCTTACACCTCGAACAAGAGAGCTAATGTCCCCATTCAGCCTTAAACTATACATGCGGATCATGCTTTCTGGGTCATTTCTCTTCATCGATACATGATAAACGTTGGATTAGAGATGGCAGCACTAAGTCATGTTCAAGGTATATATATTAAAAGTGACACACAATCACTCATACCGTAAAGAGATAAACCATTAGTCTTAAATCTCTGAGCGAGAAGTTAGCAGTTAACGTACTACAGAATAAAATGTATTTCCAACGTAAGTTGGCAGTCGTGATTAGGATGATGTTACGACGTTTTTTAGCACCAGGCAAAGTGTAGAAAAGTAAGTGAAGAAAAGGAGTGTATAGAGAATAATAGTGAAAGAGAAAGTAACCCATTATCATACAGAAAAGGCTGGAAAACTTTTCGTTTTCGACGATATATAATAAAGCTATATGATATGAAAATTGCAAAAAGAAATGGTACCTATCTATCTATCTATCTATCTATCTATCTATCTATCTATCTATCTATCTATCTATCTGTCTGTCTGTCTGTCTGTCTGTCTGTCTGTCTGTCTGTCTGTCTGTCTATCTATCTGTCTGTCTGTCTGTCTACCTCTCTCTCTAACACACACTCTCTCCCTATGTCTGTCTCTCAGAAAATAGCTGTGGATGTTACTGTCACTTTTCTACAGTTGAAGAGAGAGAAGTAAAATGTTTATCAGTATTTTCAGAGTAGATTGATGCATGCATCGAAAGAAAAGTAGATACATAGTTACATACACACATTGTTAAATTAAAAGCGGGAGAGAGGAGGAACACAAGAAGTGAGAGAGAGAGAGAGAAAGAGAGAGAGAGAGAGAGAGAGAGAGAGAGAGAGAGAGAGA
>NC_068992.1:37002877-37003537 GCF_001194135.2 Octopus bimaculoides | reverse complement strand
AGAGAGAGAGAGAGAGAGAGAGAGAGAGAGAGAGAGAGAGAGAAAGACAATGTGAGAGAAAGTAGACCCATAGATCGAAAGTTGATACGCAGATACATTGTTAAATCAAAGACAAATAGCCACAGCAAATATTGGACGTTACTTTCACCATTCATTACCACACGAGGATAAAATTAACGTAGTTCTCAAGGAGATTCAGTCTCACACAGAATATGACAAGGCTGGCCCCTTTGAATTACAGCTACAACTAATTTTGGCCAGCTGAGTGGACTGAAGCTAGATAAACATTCAAGTGGTTGGAAGAAAAAGAAAAAAAAAAGATCCTATATAGGGACAGGAAAATCTTTTTAGTCATTAGGATCATTATGAGTGTTAGTCCGGTCCAAACAGCAACATTTGTGGATCTCACGGATCTGGAGGCCAAGCCCCCAGATAGGAATTTCAACCATGTTTCGTGGTCTGCTACCACAACAGCTCCTTTATAGGATCCAGTTAGCTCAAGTGTTGGGTGTATGTCTTCTTTCTTCTATTCCCTGGCCTCTTCGATGCAGCATCAACGAGTGTCAGCATCCGACTGATCGTCATGTCAAGTTCCCCTTTTTATATCTGCTGCTAGGCTCCAGCAGGCAGCCCCAGCTAGTTGTCACGTGACACTGTCTA
>NC_068992.1:37001814-37002654 GCF_001194135.2 Octopus bimaculoides | reverse complement strand
GCCAGCTGAGTGGCCTGCAGCAAGGTGAAGCACAGCTGAAGAACACAGCGCGTCGCCAGGAATCGTACTCATGACCTTACGATCGTGGGCTGAATACCCCTAACCACTGAGCCTCGCACCTTCACTCTCTTATACGTAGAGAAAAAGGAGTGAAGCGATAGAGAAAGGAAAGCCTCAGTCATTTAAAATGACAATTTCAATCCTTTTAGAATCTTTTTTCTTTATCTTCCAACCACTTGAAGGCTTATCTTGCTGCAGTCCACTCAGCTGGCCAAAATGAGTTGTAGCTGTAATTCAAAGGGGCCAGCCTTGTCATAATATGTGTGAGGCTGAATCTCCCTGAGAACTAGCTTCTCTACTTTTAAAAATGCAGAAGAGGGATGACATTTAGTAATGAATAGTCTTTCAGGTGTTTACGTTTTCATTCTGAGTGTTTTAGAAAGATCGACTGTTAGTTCTCTCTTCTTTCCCCCCACCCCGTACTTATTCGCCTTCTTTAATGGTTCTTCATGTCTTTTAGTTGGGGGGGGGCGGAGCCCATTTTTTTTGTTATGCACGCTTAACGTTTCCTCTACAAACTACAAGCAACCCCCCCCACTTCATTCCTTTTTTTCATACAAAAGCTAATGCAAATTTCGAACGGAGTATAGCTGTGAAAAGAGCCCAGAAAAATGGGTAATACCCCCTACAACGTGGGTGGGGGAGAAAAGTTGCCAACAGGTGGCTACACGACATTCAACTCTATATTTTAAAGAGTGTCTTCTTCTATAGCCTCAGGCAGACCAAAGCCTCGTTTCTGGATTTCATAAACGGAAACTGAAAGAAGCCCGTCATATATAT
>NC_068992.1:36996881-37001578 GCF_001194135.2 Octopus bimaculoides | reverse complement strand
TATATATATGTATATATATATATACATGTGTGTGTGTGTGTGTGTGTGTGTGTGGCTGTGCTTGTCACCTTACCACCATCGCTTGACAACCGATGTTGGTGTGTTTGCGTCCGTAACTTAGCTGTTCAGCAGAAGGACTGATAGAAGAAGCATCGGGCTTACAGAGAATAAATCCAGGGGTCGAATTCTTTGACTAAAGCATGGCTACAGTCAAATGACTGAAACAAGTAAAAGAATAAAAGAATATCAGAAGAATGATACGATGTATTTTAAGGCTAAATAGTAATTATCTTTACGTTTGCATAACTGAGATATTTTGGTTGGATTATATAGTTATCGGTTCTACACTTTTTACTATATTCTGAAAGTATAAAGATATAGAAACATTTCTCATAACACTAGCACACAATTTACAGATGCTTACATTTTTTATTGTAAAATTTATTTGCCAACATAATATGGCTGTCCTGTAAGGGACGTTGTTACTGTTTATTAGCCCCAAGTAACATCGTTTCCAGCTGACTATACGACACATTATCTGTGTCCTGATATTTTCGAACCGAGAATTCAGCATCCCCGCTTCAGCACAAAACAACATCTGTGGACTAGTTCCAGGTTTATTGCTCTTCATCAACACAGAGTAGCTGCTTGACTAGGTGGCGTTGCTGAATTCACGGTTCGAACATATAGATTTCAACGTGACACACAGTCACTGACCTATAAATAGAAATAGTATTATTTCTAAATCTGTCAGAGAGAGACATACAGTTTTACTTTAAAGAAATGTTACTGTATGTCTCTCTTTGAGAAATTTAGAAATAATACTATTTCTATTTACATTTTTTATGCTTTTCGTGAAGTTTTCACGGGTCCAGCTAGTTAATTAATAATTAAAGGTGCTACAAGTGGCACCAGCATGCTAAAAATAGCAACCAAAAGACGAATACAACCACAAATTTTCACTGATACACAGTAATTAGTTTCTATGACCCTTGGGTCAGTAAGACTCGTTGAGGATAACTAAGTGACATTTTCACTAAGTTTGATATGATACGGGTATGTCTGGCTTTTCAATTTACGATTCTTTTCATTATTGGTACGAGGGCTTAGAATTTCTGCTCATTGCCTCGACATCAATTAATGCGTATCAGTGAAAAGTTGTGGTTGTAGTCGTCTTCTGGTTGCTATTTTTAGCGTGCTAGTGCAACATATAGCACTCTTGATTATCAATTAATAACTTTTTATCTTCTGGTATTACCTTGATGGTTATTTACGCATGCTAAACCACTTGATATATATGTTTGTGTGTGGAGAGAGAGAGAGAGAGAGAGAGAGAGAGAGAGAGAGAGAGAGAGAGATAGAGAGAGAGAGAGAGAGAGAGAGAGATTTGTATGTTTTGTTTTATATAGTTATTCTCATGCATATTGTTGCTTATCTAGACATGCTCATACATACTTAAATGATAAACTTCTGGAAAGTTTTGCAAATTTTTTTCAGTTCCAGTGATGACTTGGATCTGTAGTCTTGGAACCAGTTTTCTTATTTCTGGTTTTGAGAACCCTAATTTCTCAAGATTGGTATTTTGGCATGTATGTATGTACGTAATAATATAAATAATATATGAATATATGCATATATACATACATATATGTACATACCTAGATATACATGTATATATACATGCATATATGAGTACAGGACATCAAAAACACGTTAAATACAATGAGAAACGAAAACATAGAAAACGAACTGTTCTTCGAACAACGAAAAAAACAAACGAAGAAACGAGACATGCAACATAAAGAATATACCCCTTCATCAGTTGTCCCTGTTTCATCTACTCCGCGTTTCGAAGGTAAGGAAGTACGAGACTTCGTTGAAACAGCAAAGCAAATTCTCGCAAAGCAAATTAAATAAAATTTGGGACTTTTTGCGAAGGCTGAAAGTGTTAACAAGAACAGGACAGTGAGAACAAGACAGTAAAAACAAACGGTGAGGGCTGTTGAGCCAAGACAACAGAAAAATTATTATGAACGCTAGGAGGACGAGCCATAAGAGGAGACAGGCAAAGACATGTCTTTTCTTTAGGAAGGAAATGGACAGAAAGATAGATCCTCTTTCGTCATGTGTCAGCAACAAGAGAGCCAAGGAGGAAGAGTGAAAGAGAGAGGGAATGGTGAAGGCGAGAGGAGATGAATAGGGGAAGGGTGGGAGAGAAAAACAGAAAGGATGAAGAACAAGGGAAGGAGAGAGATAGACAGAGAAGAGATAGTGGAGATAAAAGAAGAGTGCGCATCGTAATTATTAAGATAATAGTTACTTGGAAAAGGATGCGTTGCGTTCGATCATATAATAATATAAATAATGTATAAATATATGCATATATACATACATATCTGTACATACCTACATATACAAGTATATATACATGCATATATGGGTACAGGACATCAAAAAAACGTTAAACACAATGAGAAACGAAAACATAAAAACGAAAGCATAGAAAACGAACTTTTTTCGAGCAACGAAAGAAAAAAAAAACAAGCAGAGAAACGAAACACGCAACATAAAGAATATACCCCTTCATCAGTTGTCCCTGTTTCATCTTCTCCGCGTTTCGAAGGTAAGGACAATACGCGACTTCGTTGAAACAGTTCTTCCCGCAAAGCAGGTGTGTATGTATGTATGTATGTATGTATGTATGTATTCATGTATGCATGTATGTATGTATGTATGTATGTATGTATGTATGCAGGCAGGCATGCGTGTGTGTGTATGTTTGTGTATGTGTGTGTGTGTGTGTGTGTATGCATGTTCTCTTCTGATGTTAGTTATTTAAATTCTTCTCTGAGAAAGGAGCTGGTTTCTAACAAAGATACAAAGCTCCATCGCTACAATGTAGATAACGAAAACAAGGTCACATTTTGAACTTGAGAAAAGTCTTGCATATTTTTACTGTCCCACCTACAGATTGTATTTTTAATGTGCGAGATAGTTGGTTGATTTCTTTTTTCTGAAAACCATACCTTCGGCATTTACTTACAAAACCATATGTACCAATTGGTATAAATGTGAATTCATAATCTTGATATATTAGGTCGTCAAGTATGAAATTTGTAGTAAGGTAAACTTTGACAGCTGTTCATTTTGCGACATTATTATATTTTGACAATCTTTATGTTTTGTTAGAAAGCTGACACATCTATTTCTTTATTCTAACTCATTTTGCGCTTTATAAAGTATTTATAAATCGTTTTTTTTTTTTGCTGTGTTTGTTTAGAGAGGGATAAGTCGGAAATATGAGTTCTTTTTTGAAATACAGCATCACAGAAAGTTCGGAATATTAATGGAGTATTTCATTCTAATGCTATTACGCAGCAGACTGTATCAAATTGTTTTGCAAAATTTCGTTCGGGTAATTTTGACCTCATAAAGGTAGATAATAACGGGTAACTTTGACCAGAAATAAAGGTAAAGTAAGATCCATCTCAAAGTGCCAGTGGATTGTCGTTGTTGTTTTGTGTTACCGAGCAAACAATACTGACTCACCTAGTTCAAATCGGTAAAGTGAATAAGTTGGATAACTGAGTTCTACATGAACTCAATGAAAATCATAAACACCAATGTTTGGAAACCTGCATTATGCTACTTTCTCGTCACAAAAATGATGCATTTTTGAATCGAATTGTAACATGTGATGAGAAATGGATCCGATACAACCGTAAACGTTCAGCACAATGGTTGGACAAAGACGAGCCACCAAAACACTGTCCAAAAAGCAAAATTCATCAAAAGAAGCTGATGGTGTGTGTTTGGTGGTCTGGCGCAGGTGTGATCTATTATGATTTCATTAAACCTGACTCATCAATCATGGCCGAAGTATATTGCAGCCAACTGGGCCAAATGATGCAGAAACTTACAAAAAAAAAAAAGCCTAAATATTGCAAGACAACGCCATACCACACATCGCAAAAATGACATTGGAGAAACTACAGGAGTTGGAGTTGGAAGTTCTCCATCATCCACCATCCTCACATGATCTTGCCCCCACTAGCTACCACTTCTTCCAGAATTTGGATGACTTTTTGATAGGAAACAAATTTAAATTCCGACGGTGTTGTAAAACAGGCCTTCAAAGATTTTATTGACTCTAGATTGCTAGGCTTTTACAGTTCCGGGCTGGACAAGCTACTGCTTAAATGGCAAAAATGTATTGACAATATGGGTGCATATTATGATGAATAAAACTATTCCTTGTATTTATAAAACATTAGCAAACTTCTTTTTCGTTTCTACAAATTTCATAAATTTAAGAAGCTGGAGGTTTCGAAGCAATCATCAGTAGTTATTCTCTTTCCATTTGATTTCCAAATGGATATTCACATCAACAGGGCAGCTGACCTCGATGATGGAAGTGCTTTTCTTGGCAGTCCTAAATAAGAATATCTAACCTGTTATGCTTATACTTGACATTGCTTTGATGGGAATGTTCCATTAGTATTTCTTGTGCTCATGTTTCTGTATCAATACAAGAAAGATTATCTATATTTATTTCACGACAGTCGTTTTCCCGAATGGCATGTACACACACACACATGCGCGCACACACACATGCGCACACACACATGCGCACACACACATGCGAACACACACATGCGAACACACACATGCGCACACACACGCACACACGCAGGCAC
>NC_068992.1:36992850-36996748 GCF_001194135.2 Octopus bimaculoides | reverse complement strand
CACACACACACACACACACACACACACACACACACACACACACACACACACACGAAAAATTTAAAACAGTTTGATAAGATTCTGTGCGACTTAAAGTTTTGCAGGCTTTAGATTGCCGAATGGAGAGATATATGGTTCCTAGATGATAGACTGCTATTGGTCAAGGCGGGTCACATGATGTTGGCGAAGAATATTGTCAAAGAACATTAATTCCTTTGCGACAACAGCTCCATTAAAAAGATGAATTTCTTTGACCCCGTAGCTGAACCGAAAGGTGGCGGTGTCTCAGTGTCTGGATATAGCAAAAGTAAGGCCGGTGAGAGCTTGAGTTTGAGTGTGTGTATGTGTGTGTACACGCACATATACATGTATATTCGTGATGTATAAATGCGTGATGTGGGTATGTTATTGGTTGTATGGGTGGGCGTTTGTGTGTGTATGCATGTGTTTGTGAGTGCATGTGCGTTAGTGCCTACTACATACACGTGCACGCATGAACGGATTTAGGGCGCAAGCAAGGGTGCGCGCGTGTGTGTAAGTACATATGGCTTTGTTATTTATGTTTGCAGGTGTGCTAACATAGCAGATGTGGTATTTATGTGTGCGGGCGTTATGCATGTTAGTGTGCATGCGTGTACGTATGTGTGTGGGTGTGTAGGTGAGTGCGTGTGTGTGTATGTGCGTGTGTGCACGCGCGCTTGTGTGCGTGTATGTGCATTCATGTGGGTGTGTGCCTGTGTACGCCCGGAAGAGGATATACTGGTGCGTTTGCGTGCGTATTCATATATATGCTTCTGTTATTTATGTATACGGGTGTGCTAGATGTATGTTGGTATGGGAGACGTGAAGTTTATATATATATATGTATACAGGTGTGATGCATACTAATATATTTAGGTGAACGTATGTGTGTGCGTGTGCAGGTGAGATTGTGTCTGAGTGTGTGCGTATGCGTATTCGTGTGCATATACGCACGTGTTTGCGTGTGCGTGTGTATGTGTGTGTGTGCTTAGGTGGGAGTGGGTGGGCAGGGTATGTGTGTGTGTGTGTGTGTGTGTGCAAGAGTGTGAACATAGATGCTTGTGTATGTGTTGATATGTGTTTATGTGCGCGTGCCCAGAATGTGTAGACGAAATTAGGGGGTGCATAAAGCTGTGGGGTCAGTCTGCTCAGGCATTGGTGGATGTTGTTGGTAACCCTGTCTGTGACTGTGAAGCAGCCGGTGCAGGGGAGCAGCCGGTGTCAAGGTGGTATGTTCGGATTGTCAACAGCTAGTGGTTTGAAAGGCCTCTCCGAAAAGATACAAAAGATATTCGGCCCATATGACATCAGGACAATATTCAAGAGTAATACAACACTTTTAAGCTAGTTATATATAAAAATGATACATAAATGTAAATCTAGACAATCAATTATTAAAAGTTTTGAGGTGAACATCAGCATAATTTTGCTGCTGATCTTAAACGTTTTCACTTTTTAAGTTTTGCTTTAAGCACACAAAGCTGCAACTAAATGTAAATACATTTAGTTGCAGTAATGGTGTATTTTTAAATTAAAATTTTTAATTTTGCTAGTTGCTTTGGTAATGCATTCAATTACATATGGGAAATTACATTTACGTGTAATATTAACGCAAAACTCTTACTAAGGATTAAGCATTGTCTTGCCAGATGCAGGTGCATGAATAGGTGACATTATGTGTTACTGAAGAGTGTAGGACTAACCCTAGTGACGTCAGAGATGATTTAAAAGAAAGCTAGCAACAAAGTTAGCAGCCTGTTACATCTGAAATTATATGAAAACCTCTTTCAAACTTGCATCAACGCTCACCTGTTGAAAGTAATTATGACCGAAATAGCGAAAGTATCGCGAAAGGAAAGTGTTTGACTTGTAGAAAGAGTTTGAAATGTTCCGAAAGAGACTTCTCTTTATAAAGACTTTTTGCCTTGCTTCACACTGAGCCCTCAGGAATATGAAATATAAGATCTGAAACGTACATATATACGCACATTGCATCTTAAACAACACTAACAATGACATGTTTTACTTGCTGGGTGTTAAATTTCGAGCAGGGCGCAAAACCATTGCAGGTACTCCTAAACTGGAGAAACTGGTGCTATTAATGTTACTCTTGAACCGTAGGAAATGAATAAATCAAGACCCGTGGGAAAAATATGAGCGAGGAGGTTGAACATTCTAGAAAAGAAAGATTAAGTACATAGGTTAATACGAAGCTAGAGAGAAGGCCTTGGATAAAATAAGAGCGATGAGAGGAAGAGAGATGAGTGGGTACATGCATATGAGTTTGAGACTAGAGTATGTAAGTGGTGATGGTGGGGCATTCCTGCATGTTGTCGTGGATGTCAGTACGTGCAGCGACAGAATAGTCTCAGATGTAGGAGTAATATATATTTGTGAGCCACACCTGAACTATGTAAAGTGTCAATAATTACTGAAGATTGAAATAATTTTTCTGGGCCCGAATAGAAGGACGTTGAGAGCGGTCTTATCTATACTAAGGAAGTGTTTTCGCTAAGAGAGACCCTCGGTGATAGCGAGGGCTTGTATTTCGAACGATAGACGCCTTTGGGAATATTCACACAAGAGAAGATAATTGCCCAATTATGATATTTAAAAAAATGTCAAGCTTCAAAGTCTGATAATTGTGCAGTGAATATGAGTAAACAACTCTGAACGATGGCATATATATATACATACATGTATGTAACTATACGCATAAACTTATACGTGCACTCTCCCACACAAACATATGTAAACATATATACAGAACCATATGCATATATATAACTGCACGTATGAACCTATATGCTCACACTTCCACACAGACATACATAAACATATGCACTGATATTGTTTTGCCCTTTAGTGTATTGGGCTAGCTGTTCCATAGTATCTATTACGATAGCTATCAGTTTTACAATTTTTACAATTTTTATGTTCGCATTTATCACAGTTCTTGGAAAAATTGCTAAACGCTAAAACAATTGAATTTTGTCCTGATTAATTTAAAGTGCACTTGTAACAACGTTTCCTCTCACATTACTACAACCATAAACTAATTTATATATGTGTGTGTGCGTGTGTGTGTGTGTGTGTGTGTATGTGTGTATGAATATATATATGTATGTATGTATATACTTAGCTATGCAAGTAAGAATATAAGAATGTGCATGTTTCTACAAATCTATGCACGTATACTTTTTTTTTATCTATGAATCTCCTTTGACAACGTGCAGACATACATTAACAAGCGTGTGTGTGTGTGTGTGTGTGTGTGTGTGTGTGTGTGTGTGTGTGTGCGCGTGTGTGTGTATGTGTGCGCGCGTGCGTGCGTGTTTGTGTGTGTGTATTTGCATTTAAGACGCTGGGAATTTAAAACTTATCTTGATTAAAGTTACTTAGAACTGCTGCGGGAATGAAATAACGAAATAACAATGAATCACTGAGATAAACACTTAAAACATGCACATGCGCATTCACATACATGTACCCCAAAATATATACGCATACATACATGTATCTATATGTGTATGTATCCACACACCCATACACACACACACACACATACACACACACACACGCATATTTATATACTGTACCTATATATATATATGTGTGTGTGTGTGTGTGTATACTGTATATATACTCTTTTACTTGTTTCAGTCATTTGACTGCGGCCATGCTGTTGCACCGCCTTTAGTCGAGAAAATCGACCCCAGGACTTATTCTTTGTAAGCCTAGTACTTATTCTATCGGTCTCTTTTTGCCGAACCGCTAAGTTACGGGGACGTAAACACACCAGCATCGGTTCTCAAGCGATAGTGGGGGGGGGGGGACAAACATAGACAGACAAACACACATACATATATATATATAT
>NC_068992.1:36990757-36992494 GCF_001194135.2 Octopus bimaculoides | reverse complement strand
ACCACCATCTCCTCCCCATCTCCCGCCTCCACCCTGCTACATACTACTACTACTACTACTACTACTACTACTACTACTACTACTACTACTACTACTGCTGCTGCTGCTGCTGCTACTGCTGCTGCTACTGCTGCTGCTGCTGGTACACCTACTAGCAAGAGGACCATGGCAGCCAAGAAATGGCTGAGAAAAGGATGAGAAATTGGATTAGAATGAACCGAATATGTTTGCGAATATAACAACAATAGGGAATTCAGAAATCATTTCAAATGAAACAGATTCATATCTTCACTTTTGTGCGTGAAAAAAGTGAGAAAAGATGACAAGGATAGTAAAACTACATATATAATATACAAGAAAGAACAACAGAGAGAACAATATATCGAACAGAACTAAGGATTCTAGCTGGAAATCTTCATTAGCTATGTTGTATGCCCTAGATTGGTTAGAAGGGCTTTTTCGAGAAGTTAAACTTATACTCAACAATTGTTAGTTGTCTATATTTCAATTCTATCTTTTTCTCAAAGCAGTTAAGGTTTGTTTATGTTCTCAAAAATATTTTTCACTACACCAACCTGTAGCTTTCTGAATTTGTGTAGATTTATTTTTTTAATTGCACGATATTTAGTTTTAAACTGATTGTTTTTCTGTCGTATTTCTTGCACACTATTGTGTTTCATGCCATACAGAAACACAATAGCTTACTAAAAATGTTGAAGTAAATTCTTTTCAGGCTCCTAAATCATCCAACTTTATAACAGCTTACAAAATCTACAAAAACTACGGAAGGCTGATCCGACACACATAATATGAAGCAAAACTGGGTTTAGAATCCCCTCAACGATAACCCATCCCTACAATCATACAAGAGTAAAGACAAAATAAGTCCAACTAGCCGACCAACACACACATACACACACATTCACACACACACAGACACACACACAGACCCCACCCCCACACGCACATGTTCGGTTGCCGGCAAACAAAAAAGACAGGGAAGCAAAGTAAACATACAAAAAACGTCATCGACTCACATACTTGTTGCTATTGAGATTTAACAACAGAAAAAAGTCAGTTGAAAACAAAAACTAAGCATTTAAAACGTTAAAATGTATATATCCAAAGAGGAAGCTGCAGATTGAAGTATCGAAAAATAATTTTGAAGGCATAAACATATATCAATTGCTTTGCAGAGAGAAGTGAAATATAGGTACGCAACAAATGGTGTGTGTGTTTATTAATTTTGATTCTTCCTGAATACAACAATATTGGTCTCAACACTCGTTTCAGATAAAAAAATAAAACCTTGTGAATGGAATACAAAATTGAAAACACAGTAAAAGTTTTATAAGCGATTAAAAAGATTGAAACAAATTTCTATTACAAAATAATTTACAACCTTGTATTACAAATCATTTAAGGAAAGATTTTATTTCATCGTATGTTTCAAAACTGGACTTCAGTACCCCTGTAGTGAAACTACCTCCCGCCATTAGATACAAACTACTATCGCCATTACATACAATCTTCTCATTTAAATATAAATAATGCGAGCGTAGTAGAGAACCCATTCCTTGTCATCACGTGACTGATCATTATTCGAATCGGCAACTTCTTCGAACCGTTCCCGCCAGAACGCAAACTGACCAATCACAGCCCTTAATAAAGGTCACGTGATAGTGTTTTCCTACTACCATCTGGTGAGCCAATAGTTTGTTATAAATAGCTTTAACT
>NC_068992.1:36984381-36990288 GCF_001194135.2 Octopus bimaculoides | reverse complement strand
CACTTTCACATACAGAACTTTTCCTATAGTGTACTAAAGAACTGGTATAATTGTTCACGTGTTATTGACTCTTTCTCTGCTGTAATATTTCACATACACACACATGTATCACTCACATACATACTTTTCTTTGTACGACGGCCTGTCTTTGATTGTGTTCTTATATGTCGCATTCACACTCACACACAGACATACATCTTTAACGCTACAATAAATATCTCTGTTATTCATCTAATACGGCTGTGGTCTTTCATTACTGGCCATCTATGTTATCGTCGCATAACATATCATGTATATCATATTTGATGTATTATTGTGTGTTCGACCGTGTGACACGTTTAAATAAAAGGAGTCCTCTGTTTTTCCATTCGTCATCATTTCTCCTTTTTGAGTTCGCACGGTTGCTCCTTACACCCCATTGGGGTGCAGCAGTGACAATAGTTGTTCAGTATGGATGGTAGCGGGATATATGCTCTCGTATGTATCGGACTACTTACCCTACAGAAGACTCTCTCGCTGAAGTGAGCCTGTAGCCTAATCGCTAGAGGTTGGACGCTAGCTAATCTAAAAAGATGACCATGTTCTGCCCACCAAGTCAGCGGTGTGGCTTCATTTGAGAGCTACAACATTGCAAGAAAATTGGCCTCATTTCCTGAAAGTTAATCGGACCGCTCCATGGTGGAGAAACGAAATCCGAGCAACCAGAAGCTGCTAAGAATCTCAGGCATCCATAGGCCACCAAGGTATCGAATAACAACTGTTGCTATATGTACGTATAACTTTAGGTCTTTACCAAGGAGAACCAGAATGGCTCATCAAAGGAAGGAGAAAAAAAAGATAAATGTGATGTGCTATGACTGCGAAACAAGTCGAAGGAAATAAATAAATGGAATGGCGTGAAACTAGCAAAAGCATAAAGTATGAAAGCAATAAGTGGTATAGGGTTCGTGGTAAGCAAAGACTGGGCATCGAAAATCATTTCCTGCCAATTGGTTTCTTCACTCATCGGAATGCTAGCCGTCTGCCATCTCGAAAATCATCCAGACTTGTATTTCTACAAATGCTTGCGATGACGATGATGTGGAAGAATCTACCAAGAGTTAGAGAAATCTCTAGCTTACAAAACCAGATACCATAGCGATGGGAGATTTCAACGCAAATATTAGAAGGAGACGGGAGGAGGAGAAATACGTTGGAAAGTTTGGATCGAGGGATAGAAAAAAAAAGGAGAATGTTTGGCTACCTTGGCAAAGTCCAAAAAGTTTTACGTTGTGAACAGGCCTATTCTGGAAGCATCCAGGAGATGGACCTCGATAACTCCAAGCGCGCAGTACAAAAAGAAATTGACAACATTCTTGTCGACAAATGGCATATACTGCAGGGCATCACGATAATAGAGATAATTGCTTGCTATAGGCAAAAATTGCGATCAACGAAATAACAGAGAAGGCTCTGCAGATCTCAATGAAGGATCAGCGCGTCGAGTCAGCTTGAAGAGGTTGATGAAAACTACAATTTACTAATCAAGAAAATTAAGCTGCATGTAGAAGGCAACAGGAACCCGACAGAAGAATCTCAGGTAAGACGAATAAAATTCTTGAGAAACGGAACACTATAAAGAAGAACTTAATAGATCATCTCGAATATTCCGTTCTCTACAAAACGGTCAGGCAACAGCTGGAAAATGACTTCGAGAATTACAGATTGAAGAACCTGATGCAGGTTGCAAAAAAAAACCTTTCTATATGTGTTGCAGAGAGCTGACACTCTATTGGTCAGAGATTACTGTGCTTAGAACAAGGACAAGCTCACGGTTACAGACAAAGGGGATATAGAAGAGGCATGCAAAACCTACACCAACCTTTGTAAATCATCAGTAAAGCTCGATCCTCTACCGTCATAAATGTTGGATGACAAAAGTAGACAAAGCTCTAGGAAAAGATGGCATAAAGTGCGGAGCTGAAGAGATATGCAAATTCCTTTTTCTACGCTTCAAAAGCTGCTTGAAGAAGGGTAAAATATGTTGTGGAAATCATTTGAATATCATTTTACTTTGAGAAACTATCTCACCATATGCCTCATGCCTCACCTTTATAAGCTGTTTACAAGGGTCATAGTGATCAGACTATCGAAACATTTTGATGACCAGCAAATGGGGGAACAAGCATACGATGAATCGTGTATTCACTCTAACAACTCATAGAACGAGTGAAAGAATATAAGTTGCCTATATGTATAGTTTTCGTTGATTATGAGAAGCCTTCTAGATAAATGCAAGGTACCAGTTGCTCAGGGATATAAACACTGGATACCGGGTGTCAAACAAGGAAACACTGTTTCACCAATCCTTTTCCGCATGTCTAGAAATGGTCATTAGAGATATTGACTGGACAGGTGGAGTAAACATCAACGATAAGCTGCTAACACATCGTTTCGAAGATGACATCGTACTCCTCGGTGACAGAGCTCAACACTCATGCTCAGCAGTAGGCATTGAAAGGAACCACATGAAACAAAATAGATAAGGTCCGAAAAGGCAGCACAAGACCAAAGAGTAGTGTGAAACAATGAAAGAGAGGAGGCAGAGGAGTACGTCTGCTTAGAGCACACAGTGAATATGCACCAAGGCTTGGAAGCTCAAATCTCGAATTGAATTAGGGCAGTAAAAGATGTGTTCAAAGCAATGCTGGAGAAGACCATACGTGCAAGACTCTTCAACAGCATTGTTCTACTTGTGTCGTAATACGTAAACGAGACGTGGCTACTATGAAAAGAGAAGAACATCGATTGGCTACGATGCAAAGGACCATGGAAAGATCTCTGTAAGGAATATCATCCGAAATGAGCTTATTCTAGAACGGCGTGGAATGAATAACGTGATCGCTGAATCCCGAAAGCACAAGTTTCGCTATGACAGACAACAGGTGGACCTGTGCAGTTACTTAGTTGTATCCAAGAGATAAGAAAAGGCCATTCGGAAGGCCTTCAAGACGATAGAAAAACCATTTAGCTAACGATTTGAGTCAAGATGGAAAAAAATAGCGAATCAAGAAAGAATTGGAAAGCGCGTTATGACCAGCAATATATAACAACATCTAATAGTCTGGTCGATACACTGATACAGTGATTAGCATGTCACATTGCTTAAACTCCTGATGTTGCATTTGCATGTAATATTTTTTTAGTAATATCATCTGTTAATTCATTTTAGACTTTCCTTATCAACTCGGAAAAAAATTTTTATATTGGAAATGATTGCGAAGTCAATGATGTTTAAGTTGTTGATATTTCTTTGCAATGAAATATGACAAACTGCTTATTGTGATTTACACTAAGGACGAAACTACTTTGTAGCTCACAAGTACCAATAAGAAATGATCTAATTTCCCATTTTCATTTACTATCGAAGATCATAGTCGACTAACCGAATTTTCACTTTCTTAGAAGTGGTATTCTTTACTTTTGAGCAAAGTTTTGGAATCAATATTTCAAATGAATTCGATTTTCGTGCTAAGTCAAGTTAGAGTCAACAGACGACTTTATGACACGTTTCTTTTGAGATCGTTCTTTATCAGTTTAAGCTTACTACCACAACTGAGGTAATAGAAATTGTGCGAAAAATTCCGAAATGATATAGACAGATTTGTAAAGATGTTATCCAGACTACAGTTACATATTTTGTTGCTTGCTTTTGCTTACTTAAAGAATGCGCTGGAGACAGCGGATATCAAAGGATTCGAGGAGTTTGAAATGACGACAATAAAATGTCCAGGTTTCTGAGGCATACAGAAGCGTGGAAACCACAACAGCACGATAAACCGCGCGGAGTTTTTGTAAATTTCTGGACTTGGTAACTTGTGGTCAAAAGACTTTCCGATATTGACTGATATTTCTAGAGGAATAAGAAGGTATATCTGCTTTGTAGTTCATCTCTTCGAAGCAAAAATCATCAATGCAACAGAAAACAGATTTCCAAATGAATGATTCTTCGTATACATCGAGAATCTGTGACAGGCTTATAAAAATGTCTTTCTCTATTTGTAATTTCAGTTTGTGGACTTGACAACTTGTTTTCATTCTGTCATCAGCGACAAGTTGATTTTGTTCGCATTAGTATCAACAGGAAATGTTATAGGTATTAATAAATGGGAAAATGTTGAACAACATCGATGATATGAGCATGTATCTGAAAGTGGACTTGTTACTTAATTACTGAACTTTGGCGTCAAATTAAGTTTCAGGACTCTTTTAGGACTAATTTAATACTACTGAGATTTTGAGGCAAATGACTTCAAGCAATAAATTCTGACTGACTACTGAACAGTTGATGCACAATGCAATTACTGACAGCTTAGTTTTACAAAATGCTTATCACACATATTCAAAGTATGAAATCTACACTTTAAGAAAAGAGAGGAATTTCATTAATTCACATAATTTAAACTGCTTTTGTATCTAGTTGCGATTTTCTTGCCAATATCCTCTCTTTGACACCTGAAATCTTCCAACAGAAGAAAAAAGAAAAAAAACCTCAGAAATCTCTTGAATTAAAAATATCAGCATGTACACTCTAGAGGTAAAATATGAAAAATATTGTCTTGTTCGTTTTGTGGAGAATCAGGCGTTACATCAACTACCTTTGAATAATATATTACCTTTGATCTTTTAGAAATGTCTGTTTCAAAGCAAGCTCAGAGCCACTCCACCAACCCCATAAAAACAACAACAAAACAACAGTAGTAAAAAACAACAATAAAAAAGAAAAAAGACTAATTTTATTCATCTGATATATAAAGTATGCGATATTTTTGTTTTTCGTTCCTAATCTTGATTCGGGTATCAAATGCAAGAACGCAAAGAGATAAAAGCATAACCAGTCCAAGGATTTATTATTGTGAGCATCAGGTAAGAAATATCATGAACACTAATTTTTTTTTTACCTCAAAATAAATAACAATTGGATTACGAATATTTTTTGTATTTATACAGTTTACATGTTCCATACACCCGTTTGAAGGAATTTATGCATGAACTTAAAATTTCCATTCTCTATGGTAGATCATACATTCTCTGTCGTCAAAGCTGATGCACTAATACCAACATTTCAAAAGACAGGCAACAGAAATGGATATTATAGAAGATATTGGTGACCAAACGTGACTCTTTCTTGATGCTCCCGAATAACTTACCCTCAAATTCTTTCTTTTTTAAACATGTCTTTCTCTATAGACTGTTGAATGTTGCTGCTCACTATCGCTTGGAAATATTTTGATGAACTATGTAATTTTCAAACAACATTTTCAATGGTCTTTTCAGTTCTTTGTCGAGGACATACGTGATGTATATATAATTTATTATATATACATCACGTATGTCCTCGACATGTTCTTTTTCAGGACATGGCTTTAAGTATCCTATTATTTTCAAGCGTGATGTTTTGGGGCACTGAAGATAGTTTAACTTTAGTTTAGATGAAATCATTTTGTTATTCGGCTTGTCCTTGAACAGAATCGCTTCATGTTCTGGAAGTAATACCCGTATTGAATAATAACCTCCCTTTGTTTTGTCGTTCAGCTATTACCTTTCTTTCACTTCGCTATTTTTGTACCATAAACTTCTGCTTAAGTGTTGCACTGATATGATTTAAATATAAATTATTGTTGACCAGTATTAGTTGTCAGATTAACAAGGAGACATTCTATAATAAATACGCATTAGTTTCCTCAGAGGACTTGATGTATTGTTACTAATGGAATGTGTGTGTGAGGTAAATAACTGAGTGGCGAAAGCGCGCGCGAGAGTAAGAGAGGGGGACAAAGACATAAAATGAGAGTAAGAGTGTGTACGCATGCGTTGGTCTGCACGCACGCACGCACGCACGCACGCACGCACGCACGCACGCACGCA
>NC_068992.1:36980286-36984109 GCF_001194135.2 Octopus bimaculoides | reverse complement strand
ATCTGACAGTGGTGCTCAAGCATGACGTCTTTGAATGCGTCCACCACAAATGACACTACTACAAGGGCCTTAGAATAATACCCACGCAAATATTAAAAACGATATAATCAGAAGTCACTACTCATGAATTCATTCAGAACTGCTATTACAACCACAACAGGTCACTTTTAGGTCACTTGACCATTTAAGAGGATTCCACCAACATCCTACTACTGTCATACCACTCCCGTATTCTTCTTCTTCTTCTTCTTCTTCTTCTTCTTCTTCTTCTTCTTCTTCTTCTTCTTCTTCTTCTTCTTCTTCTTCTTCTTCTTCTTCTTCTTCTTCTTCTTCTTCTTCTTCTTCTTCTTCTTCCTCAGCTACTACTGCTGCTTAAACAATCAAAACTAAGAACTCATATCAAATATTCTTTTAGGACTGCTACTACCTACTACCTGCTACCAAGCCTTCACAAGAGTAAAAAAGAGAGACAGACAGAGAAAACGAAAATGTGCGCGCTTGTGAATGTGGGGGTGTGTGCGGGTACGTGCGTATATAGATGTATGTGTGTGCATGCGAAAATATGTGCATATAGACGCGTTTTAACCTTATAGCTTTTTCACACTTTTTTCTGTATTTTACTTTTAGGCCTGTGATTTTTTGCGTACATGTGTATGGGTGCGAGAGTGTCGAGCGTGCGTGTGTGGGTTTGTATGCGGGTATATGTATGTATGTATGTATGTATGTATGTATGTATGTATGTATGTATGTATGTATGTATGTATCTATCTATCTATCTATATATAGTAAATCCCCCCACAAAAAACGAAAAACAACCAAAATAAAAAAAGCAACAACGCGAGGAAGGAAAGAAATGTGGTTTTGCATTGCGAGCAAAGCTCTTCGTCAGAAACAGGAGGCGGAGGAAAGTCCAAGAGAAAAGGAAGACGGAGGGAAAAATTTGTCAACGCGCCATAGGTACGCCCCCATTTTAAACAGGCACAACCTTAGGGTATCGTTTAGCTATGCCCTTAGAATTAAGAATATCTTATATATATATATATAGCTGAAATTCCGTAAGTCCTCTTCTTTGTTCCAACGTAAACTCCATGCCGACATTAGGATATTAAAAATCTCGGATAAGTCCCTAATAGTCTCCGATAAGGTGAAAAACTTATATTGGTTAGACACCATAGAATACTATAAGCTACTAGAAAATAACATTACACAGACGTACAGACATGGCCCCATCTACATACATATAAGGACATCAACAGTAAGATTAAAAAATTAGCTAACGATTTAGAAATAGGTGACAGGGTAGAAATACTAGCTGAAAGAAACGCTTTCATAACAATAAAAGACCACAAACCGAACATTGCCTCTAACCCTAAGTGCCTCCTGATCAACCCGGCCAAATCCGAGATCGGTCTAGCGAGCAAGCATATTTTGCGAGATATCAACAACGCCATAAGAAGGTTCACTAACCTCTCCTTGTGGCGCAGCACCAGCGAAGTGACCGCATGGTTTAACGCCAACAAGGATAGAGGCAGCGCAAGGTTCACCCAATTTGATATAAGCGATTCTTACCCGTCTATATCGAAAGGGTTACTGACCAAAGAGCGTTCTTTCGCTAGGGGCCTCACTGACGTTAGCGACAGAGACATAGAAATCATTATGCATGCCAGGAAGACAGTACTGTTCAACAAAGGTTTGGTGTGGGTCAAGCAATCCGACCCCACAGGCTCCTTTGATGTAGCGATGGGACCCTACGACATCCTGAATACCCTAGGAAAAAGTTCCCCTCTATTTTGTTTGGCCTCTACAGGGATGACGCCCCTGTATGGGAGTAAGTGTCCACATAAGATAGGCTTAGGAAGGACTTAATCAGCACTCTTGACTCCATGGCATTGAAGATCACCATAGAAACCAATCTCTCACATTCTTAGATGTTACGCTGGACTTGGGCTTCGGTACCTAAAGTCCCTACCGCAAACCAAACGAAAGACTAACATACATCAACACAGCCTCATGCCACCCACTCATCGTGTTCAAAAACCTGGTAATAGGTGTCATTAAGAGGATTTCGAGCCATTCCTCAAACCAAGAGGCCTTCAACGTGGTAGCTCCATACTATAACGAGGCCCTAGCCGCCAGCGGGTTCAAGGACCGCATCTCCTATATGCCAGAACCCAACACCTGCAGAAGGAAATGCTACAAGAATACAATTTGGTTTGCCCCCCCCCTTCTACCTTATCACTTTACTAACTCCCATAGGTACGCCCCCATTTTCAAGAGGCACAACGTTAGGGTCTCGTTTAGCTATGTCCCTAGCATTAAGAGTATCTTAGTTAGGGCCCCTAAACAATGGGAAGAGGCGGGTTCATGCAAGATCAACGATAGTTGCCCGGTAGAAGGCCGCTGCGAAACCAAAGGCGATGTCTATCAAGCCGAGGTGCGGGCGATCCCGGCCAATTCCACCGGCAGGAACCATAGCAGCCATAGCAGCCGTAAACACGAAGGCAGAGCCAGCAACGGAGCTAACATCACCCCACTCCACCACCACAGCGAACAGCCTTACGGACATCAACCACAGCAACACCAACAGTGTCCACTACATCTTTGACGTCACCGCCACCATCACTAACATCGACCACAGTAACGTCGCCTCCAACACCAACCTTACTAATAGCAAACAGAGCAGTATACCCAATGACAGTTGTCATTCCAGCAGCGACAGACCAAACTGTATTGACTTGCAGTACCACGAGCAGTAGCAGCACTCCTAACAGACATAGGCATAGACGTGAATAATGGTATCCCTGTCAACGAGAACGGCACCCCATCCCCATAACTGAGGAAAATAGCAATAACAACGATAATATCAAATATTGTAATACCTTCAGCTACAGTGGTAACATCGACAGCGGACCCTCCACATCCGGTAATAACACTGCCAATGCCACCACTACCCCACCTCCGCCAACACCAACACCGATGGCTCTAGCATCATCATCGTGGAAGAAAATATCAGCAACAACAACTGCAGCACCAACATCTTCGATCCCAGCAACATAATCGTTGCAAAGAGTAGCTGCTTGGCTAGGTGGCGTTGCTGAATTCCCGTTCGAAAATGCATAATTTTCAAAGTGACACTCAGACACTGATCTGATAAATAGAAACATTATCATTTCTAAATCACTTAAAGAGAGATGTTCAGTAACAGTTCTTTAAAATAAAGATTATTTGCCAACACATGTGGCTGTCCTGGATAGGATGTTTGTTAATGTTGTTTAGCCCCAGGAAACATCGTTTCCACCTGGCTATACGACACAATATCTGTGTCCTTATATTTTCGAACAATGAGTCCAGCACCCCCGTCCAGCACAAAGCAGCATCTGTGGACTTTGAACATTATATATTTTCGAACGAGAATTCAGCAACGCCACCTAGCCAAGCAGCTACTCTAAGCTGATAAAGAGCAATAACCCAGAAACCTGTCCACAGATGTTGCTTAGTGCTGGAGCTAAACAACAGTAACAAGCAGTCTATCCAGGACAGCCACATTATGTTGGCAAATAATCTTTAATTTATGTATATATGTATATAAAATGTAACTTCATGTGAATCGTTGGCGATTTTTTCCTCCGTCTTCCAATTCTCTTGAACTTTGCTCGAAACGTAAAACCACCTTTCTTTCTTCCCTAAGCAACTGCTAATACTTTGCATGTACCACGTCCTCACGTTGTTGTTTTTTGTGTTTGTTCTTCGTTTTTTGTTCGTTCTCCCCCCACTATTTTGTATATATATATATATATATATATATATATATATATATATATAT
>NC_068992.1:36977723-36979979 GCF_001194135.2 Octopus bimaculoides | reverse complement strand
GCGCGCGCGCGCGTGTACATGTATGTGCGTTGCATATGTGTACATGCGTATGCATGTGTGCATGCCTATACGCATGTATGTATGTATGTATGTATGTATGTATGTACGTATGTATGTATGCATGTACGTGAGTATTTAGATAAGTGTGTAGACGTGTCTGTGTGTGTATGTTTATGTACTGATATGTGTCTGTTCAAGTTGTATACATGACTGTTACTTTGTTGAAGGTTGTACACACACACACATACACACACATATACATACAAATACATATACATATATATAGACACATCTATATGTGTGCGTTTGTCACTCTTACCACCGCCTAACAGTGAATGGATACAACGTCTTGGATACATATGCACATATAACCTTACTTATGCATATATACAAGTACACACAATCATATAGACACTTACACACACTCACAAATATACGTATAATCTTAAAGTATACACACATATATGCTTATCCATCTATACATATATATATATATGACACTATTTTCAAGGATAACGGTTAAAATTTAAATTTACTTTTTTACACACATGCATATACAATAAATACATATATCTACACACATACTCATACATGCATGCATGTACATACTCATACACTAACATACTCACACAACACAACACATACACACGCGTACACACACGTACACACACGTACACACACACACATACATCTACACATACGTACATACGTATCAAACTATGTACGCTCCTTCTTGGCACTTAATCTGAAGAGCACAGTATACCAGATTAAGTGCCAAGAATGAGCTTGCGCGACTGTCCAAGAGTCATATATTGGTGAAACTTCTAGGAGCGACAATGATAGGTTCAAAGTACACCTGACAACTACATTGAAAAGAAAGAAACCAAACTCCATCTTCTTTCAGCATGCTGTAGGCTGCTACAAGGGCTCCTTAGGGAGACTTAAGCTAAACATCTTATTTACACATCCCACTGATGCAATGCTGAGACAAGTCACTGAAGCTGTCTGTATATAAGAATACAAACCCACTCTCAACCGTAAATCCGATTCCACTCGGGAGTGCCCCTCTATAGCCATCCCTTTCTCTCATTTACATGTGGAAATCCATACATACATGTTGAGATGCATGATACTGAAATACATATATGTAGTTATATATAACCGTATGAGCGTACATAGTTTGATACGTATGTACATGCATAAGTACATACATACATACGTACATACATACATACATACATACATGCATATAGGCATGCACAGATGGATACGCATGTACATATCTGCATACGCACATACATATACACACACATACATACATACATACATACATACATACATACATACATGCATAAATACACATATACATATGTACATATATATCATGAACTAATTGTTATTTCTCAAATGCAGCACGGAATTTTGTCAGTAAACAAGACGCGGTCTTAAAGCGAAGAAAATATTTTGGCAAATTAAATTTAAATATTGAAGTGAATCTAACGGTTTTTGTGTGTTTCTTAAATGGCTTATAAACACCTTCCACGCTGCAATTGTTTTCGTTCCAGTATACGACCTCAGATCAGGTCACTTGCTATGCAAGTGCATCTCCGTAGTATATACATATATATATACACACACACACACACATATAGGATCTAGTTCAAAACGGGGGCACCAGTTTTCATTTATGTTTTATGTAGTGTTTTTGGTACCGAAAGACTTTCAAACTTCGTATACTTATCTATTTTGTATTATAGAACAGAAAAAAATTCGAATTCATTTCATGTAAAAAATTGTCTTATTTCGATAATTTCAACCAATCACTGACAAGTATTCAGCTGTTTACAGTTACTCCTTTGGCAGTTTAAGCGGTGTGAAGCGTATTTAATCTCCATTACTTCTGACATTTTGCAGAGAGGCAACACACGTGTGTTCGTTTTCCCTAACCCTAACCCTAACCATAATTGATCTTCCCTCAAAAACCAGGTCTTGTGCCTATAATAGAAAGGTTTAGTAGCTACTGCCAATATGCTTCAGCCATTTTTTGACAAGGAAATAATAATTTTATCACCGCCAGAATCGTTTGAGAATCGTTTGTTTACGTAGTCAGCACTTAATGTATTCGGCTGAATGGACGTCAGTCATTGGTTGAAATTACAGAAATACGACAACTTTAACATGAAATAAATTGCAATATAATAATTTTTCTTAAGAAGACTAAGAGAAAAAGATGTTTTATATGACACATTCTACCAG
>NC_068992.1:36970964-36973868 GCF_001194135.2 Octopus bimaculoides | reverse complement strand
ATATATATATATATATATATATATACATATACATACATACATTCATACATATTTATATATATGTACCAAATAGATGTCTTTTAAAACTATTCCGCATATGCAATAACAGCGAGAGCAACAATCCAACATACCTCCATTATCAACTGCCCCACGGATATCACTATTGTTTTGACACCAGCGGTGTCAACAGCACTAAAATAAGTCTTATTTGGGAACAAACATACAAGATATATCACCACATTTATTCAATCTTAATTCTTGGAAGGATTAAACACTTACATTGTTAATTAAATTACAACACAGAAACACATTTACCCGGTACATGTACCAAAGCAGTATCGGTGAATAAATTTAATCAAACTCCTAAATTATCTAACTAAATAAAACCCTAGACTTTGATGTCCATGGTGGTAATATTCCCACCAGTCCTCCGTAGTTATCAATATAAAAGGGAAAACTTTTATATTTTATTCTTTGCAAAGCAAAAACAAACTCGATTGAACTTAACTAATGATATAACTAATTCTGAGTGAATTACACGATTTCATAACCCAAAAGTTAATAATTAAAACACTATATCCGTATTAATTATTCGTTATCCTTACATGCATTAATGTTAAACTTATACCAGTAATTTAATAGATAATACTTATATTCTTATAATTAGGAATTTAATAAAAAATACCTGTAATTAACAATTACACTGGTCAACAGCCAATTTTCAACAGGGATATCATATGTTGTTTTGTCCGCAGATTTCAAAAATATAATTAGTTTCCTTCTATCAGGCACAGTTTTTCTGATAAGATAAGAGAGGTATATAACTCCCATCAGCAGTATCGCTACACGTAAATTCTGACTTCTGTTTTATAACTATTTGTATTCAATTTGTAATTTTGTTTTCATAATCTCTTCTTTTCATAAATTTTACTTTCTGTTAAAGGTGCCACGTCTTCATCATCATCAAATTCTACTCAGGATGTCAAGGCATTGCAAAAACAGTCCTGATATATTTTGTCATGTCTGTGGTTCATTTACCACCAAAGCTCAGCAACGTGTCACTACAAGTGAAATCAAGAAGATCTACCAGTTATACATTGGCTGCTCTCTCGGGGATCAAGATAAGAGTTGAGCCCCGCACATCATCTGCTCAGCTTGTTCAAATGGGCTAAGGAATTGGCTAAATAAGAGGAAGAGAGTAACGTCGTTTGCAATACCTATGATACGTAAAGACCAAGCATAAGACTGTGTATCCCAACTTGGAATCAGCAAGAAGACTAGTACCACATAACGATGATGATCTTCCTATTCCAATACCACCAGAAAATGGCCTTCAGACGTCTGACGAAGATGTATTTCCTGAAGAAAATACTGCTGCTATGGAAGACACCGAAGTGGATGCAGGTTTCCCGATTGAAAATGAAGACGTACCACAGAAATGTTCTCAAGGAGAGTTAAATGATTTAGTTAGAGACTTGTCCTTGTCGAAGGATAAAGCTGAACTATTATCATCTCACCCACAAGAAAAGTGTCTGCTTAAGAAAGATGTTTGTATTACTTGTTTCAGGACGAGAAATAGGGATCTGACTTCATGCTTCTCAGTTGATGGACCAATTTGTTTCAGTAATAACACTGATGAGCTATTTCGCTGTTTGTTCTAAGAGCATGTTCCAGCATAATGGCGCTTATTCATTGATTCATGTAAGAGAAGCCCCAAGGCATTACTACTACACAACAGCAATAAGAAACCATCCATTCCCATAGGACATTCAGTGGACATGAAAGATTGTTATGAAAACATGCAAGTACTCCCCAATGCCATAAAGTATACAAACTGAAGCTAGAAAATATGCGGAGACTTGAAGGTGATTGGAATATTGATGGGAATGCAATCTGGGTTCACGAAATATTGTTTCTTTTTATGCCTATGGGGCAGTCGTGCAACTAACAAGCACTATGTGCAATAAAGGTGGCCTTTGCGAAAATCATATGAGCCGGGAGTTTCTAGCGTCCAGAGTAAGCCACTTTTAAACCCAGAAAATGTTCTGCTTCCTCCCCTTCACACAAACCTTGAAACAATTCGTGAAGACACTTGAAACAATTCATGAAACAATTCGTGAAGACACTTGCCAGGAAAAGCTCAAAAGGTTTTGAATATGTGAAGGCCAAATTTCCAAAAATCACCGAAGCAAAACTGAAGGTGGGCGTTTTCATAGGTCCACAAATAAAAGAACCCCTGAAGGACAACCACTTCCTCACAGCACTGGATGAGATTGAGCTTAAAGCCTGGGAATCCTTCAAATGGCTCTGTGAAAATTTCATAGGCAACAAGAGATCTCTAGAGTTTAGAAACGGAGTGGAATGTCTCCTAGACTCCTACGCTGCAATGGGCTGTCGGATGTCACTTAAAGTCCATTTCCTTGATTCACATCTGGATTTTTTGCAGAGAACCTTGGAACAGTGTCTGATGAGCAAGGGGAACGTTTTCATCAAGAGGTTGCATCGATAGAACAACAATATCAAGGATTTTGGAATGCAGGAATGTTAGCCGACTACTGTTTTCCTCTTATGGCAAAATATGCACCTAATTCAATAAAATTATGAAGGTTACTCTGATTACTATGCATAAAATGCAAAATATTTTATTTTCTTGAAAGTTAGGTTGGCATAATTCGCCCCTGCCTTTCAACCTCAGTATTTAAGCTACGCATAGTACTGCTGTAGTACATGCGCTGCATACGTTTCAACACCGTTTTCTTTACGAGCTATACAGGCGGAAATAGATTTACCTTCAACTCAGTTGCGCGTCGGTGTTTCGCTTATATTTTAGTTTGTTTTACTACATAAAAGTCACCAACTGCCTACTCTGAGTAATAACTGACGGCACGTGCCTGATACGTATAT
>NC_068992.1:36961882-36963518 GCF_001194135.2 Octopus bimaculoides | reverse complement strand
CACACACACACACACATACATACATACATACATACATACGCACACACACGTTCTGTTATCACACACACACTCACAGACACTCGCGCACGCACAGATATTTATCTCCCTTTTTCACTCTCCTGTCATAGATAATTAAGAAATGGAGTTCAACGCAGGTGTTATTCAAATCTTTATACTTCCGACATAAGTTTCGAAGAAAACATTGGTATTATTCTTGAGGGAATAAAATGATGTAAAACAATGTAATCTCATCAGGGAAAAAGAAAAACAAAATGCATCAATAAGCCATTCTCACCGAATATGATTACTGCGTATATGATGATGGGAACGCTAGCAAGTTATTTTTTTTTAAAAGCCGTTAATAGATTTAACGTCAAGGGTAATTTAGAGAAAGAGAAGGAAGAAAAAGACAGAAATTGATAGAAGATTAAGAGTGGAGATATATAATGCGATATATGAGTGGAAATAGATCTTAAAGGCGTGTAAATAGATATATGTAGTGGAAATGAAATATAAGAAGACAGATAAAGTCGAATTATATAGATTGGTAGAAATTACTTATAGGAACTAAAGATATGTTTTTGCCAATGTTTGCAACGATAATCGCGTTCTTGAAACGTTTTTGCAAGAGAATTCTCCGAGAGGAGGATGAGATACTGTTCTTCGTTACAGAATGGGCAAAAGGATTTACCTTTATCGTATGCAAAGAATCTAGATAGAATATTCCATTCCAAATCAAATTGTTTATTATGTTCCTTAATTAATTTACCAAATTAATTTACTAAGCCAAGTATTGTTGCGTTTATTGATATGTCTAAATGTAGAGTAATGGTTAGATATTCTTTTGGACAACAGAGATAAAGAACTACCTATGTAAAAAAGGACATCAGAACCGGAAGTAATTTTACATTGATAAACAGAGTTTCTAGTCTTAAAATTACTGCTAAGGAAACGAATGCGATTCGAATTTATATCAGAAATATTAATATTGTTGTTGTTATTGTTCACAGAATGGTTAGTGTTAATAATATTAATGTTATTATTTTCATTAAGTGGATTTGTATTTAACAACTTATTGCTATGCGAAGAGATGATTTGTAAAATGTTTTTGGTGTTTGAAAATCCTATACTAATTCGGTTGTCTTGAATTTTGGGGAAAATTCTTATCTATTTATCGATAACTTCACGAAACTGGTAAACAAGTTTGGATTTGATCTGCTTACCATAGGGAACTATCAATGAAACGGTTTTACTAGGACATACATTGTTATTAAGGTCATTATCTTTAAAAGTCCTATATTTACTTTTATAACGTAAAAAGGGTCTTAAAGAACGGTTATGTCCCTAACACTGCAAATTTACATGTCGGATGTATAAATATTTGAATAACGCCTGCGTTTAACTCCATTTGTCAATTTATCTGTCATAAAAAAATATTTCACTATACCCTGGAATTTGTAGCTTTATAAGTAGGCTGTAACATCATTTGTAAATTTTTTCTACTCTGGTAACTATTTATTTTTCCGTGTTATTTGTACACATTGAAAAAATACATATACATTTACATATATACATATACATACATAACACACACACACACACACACACACACACACACACACATTCTGTATATATA
>NC_068992.1:36959906-36961757 GCF_001194135.2 Octopus bimaculoides | reverse complement strand
CAAGAAAAAAAAAACACGAAGAAACAACACGAAGACTTGGAATAAGTACAGTGTTATTGGAAGCTCACGAAAGGAAAGAAAAGAAGGAGAATCTAACGTTTCGATCGGAGATCTTCGTCAGAAATATAGGAAAAGTCCAAAGAAGGGAAGACAGAGAAAGAAAGTCGCCAACGATGCACACGCGGTCACATATTGAAATGACTGGAAGGGAAAGGGTAGAGAAAAAGTTCTTTTCAAAGACAGGAGAGTGCAAGAGGAGGTATGTTTGTGTGTGTAATGATAGCACGTGTGTGTGTGTATGTATGTGTGTGTGTGTGTGTGTGTGTGTGTAGTTGTGACTATTTATGTATGTGTGTGGTTGGACATAATATCGTTAAGGTCATAAGAAGACTTTATAGTAAGAATTTGCTAGAAGAGGCTGCCTGTTGCGTGTCTACCTACGCATGTCCGTAGGAGAATGGTCAGTAGAAAAGTACTGGTAGTTTGAAGTATGTGTGTGTGCGTATATATATGTAGTGAGCGTGTGTTTTGTTTCCAGTGTGCGTGTGTGTATGTATGTGTGTGTACGTGTGGGTATGTATGGATGTGTGTGCAAATGTGGGTATGTGTGTGCGCGCGTGAGATTGTATCTGTGGAGTAATTATACTTTACTCTGTGTGTGTGCTTGTGTGTGCTTGTATGTGCGTGTGTGTGAGTGTACATGTATGTATAATTGTGCGTGTGTATGTATGAGTGTGTGCTGTGTGTGTATGGGAGGTATGTGTGGGTTCATCTGCGTGTGCGTGTATGTGTGTGCGTGGGTATATGTATGTGTGCGTGTGAGTGTATGTGCGTGTGTATTTTGTGTGTGTGCATGTGTGTGCGTGTGTATGTGTGCTTGTGCATGTGTGTGTGAACGAGGGGTTGTGTAGGGGGTATAAGTGCGATTTTGCACGTGTATGCATGTGCATGTGTGTGTGTATGTGTGTGTGTATGTGTATGTGCCTGTAGTTGTATGTGCGTGTATGTGTATGTATGTGTGTGCGTATGCGGGTGTGTATACGTGTATGCGTGGGGTTGTGAGTGTTAGGTATGTTTGTGTTCATATGCATGTGTGCGTGCGGGTGTGTGTGTGTGCGTGTATGTATATATTGTGTGTATGTATATGTGTGCATGTGAGTTTGTGTATGCGTGTGTGCATGGGTTGTGTATGAGGTTTGTGTAGGCGTATATGTGCGTACCTGTATGTGCGGGCATCCGTTTACACCTGTGAGTATGTGCGTGTATGTGCGTGTGTGTTCTTTTTGCTCATGTGTGTGTAATTTTGTGCGTGTCTGTATGTGCATTGTGTGTGTTGGAGGTATATGTGCGTGCATGTACTAGTGTGTGTATGTATGTGTATGTACGTGTGTATATGTGTGTGCGTATATGTATGTGCGTGTGTATGTGTGTGTGTATTTGCCTGTGTACATGTGTGTATGTGCGTGCGTGCGTGTGTATATGTGTGTGAACGTGGAAATGTGTGTCGGGTTATGTGTACATTTTGTTGCGAGGCCAAAGACGGAGATATTAGAGGGGGAGTGGTTGGTTAAACGGAAGTGATGGGGGACGGGGGTGTTCGATCGTAGTCGAACATCCCTTAGCTGTTCGGTGAACCGGTCGGCCAGTCGACAGCCCGTCTGACCTACATATAGATTATCACAGATGTTGCATCTGATGCAGTATATGAGCTTAGAAGAGGTGCAAGAGAAGGAATTTCTTATATGAAGTGTTTGCTGGTTAGGACCACTAAGAGAAGTAATGTTGGTGATGAAGGAGCAGGTGTTGCAGCGGGATATGGAGCACGGGAAGGATCCGGGTGGGGCTGGGGGT
>NC_068992.1:36958658-36959536 GCF_001194135.2 Octopus bimaculoides | reverse complement strand
GGGACTGGGTGTCAAAATCTTGGTCCCGCCTGCACAAGCGTCGGAGACGGAGGAACTGGGAGTAGGGGATGGCTCGTTTGGTGTGGAAAGGATGGGAGGAGGAGAAGTTGGTAGAGGTAGAGGTGGGAATCTGTGGGTTTGAAGAAGGCGGAGGTGGTGAGAGAGTGGGAGGGGTGGTCAGTGGTAAGAGAGATATCCAGGAAGTTAACAGAGGTGTTAGAGATAGTAGAAGTGAATTGGAGAGAAGGGTAGAAGTTGAGAAGAAAGAGATGACGTGGCAGAGTTGTTCACGGGAGAGGGAGGTGGCCCCTATACAGTCGTCTATGTAGCGACCGTATAGCTCTGGGGTCGGCCCGGAGAATTAGGAGAATGCTTGGGCCTCAATGTGGCCAACAAAGAGGTTGGCGAAATTGGGGCCCATTCTCGTTCCCATCGCGATCCCAACAGTTAGGTTTCCCCAGCGAATGTAAAGCAGTTGAACGTGAGGACGAGCTCTGCCAGGCAAAGGAGGATGACGGTCGAGGAAGTATTGGAGGGCCAAGAGACCGTCGTTGTAGGGAATCACCGTGTATAGGGATTTGATGTCCAAGGTGAAGAGGAGGTGTGAGGGGCCGGGAGGGAAGGAAAAGGAATTGAAGAGGCGAAGGGCATGGTTAGTGTCGTGTTTGTGGGATGAGAGGGAAGCAACTAAAGGGGACAGGATGCGGTCAAGGTATTTGGAAATGAATTCGGTGGGGCAATTACAGTCAGAAACGATAGGGCGGCCAGGGTTGTCGGGTTTATGTATTTTGGGAAGGAAATAGATGGTGGAGGTATGGGGTGTTCGGACGATGAGGTTGATGGCAATGGGGAGGGGGCAGAAGAGGAGATAAGTTCAT
>NC_068992.1:36956732-36957775 GCF_001194135.2 Octopus bimaculoides | reverse complement strand
GGAGTTGGTGGTTGAGATTAAGAATGAAGCGGAGAATGGTTTGGGTGAAGGGTGGAGGGCAGAGGGAGGAGAGGAGGAGGTAAGCTTGGGGAAGTTTGTGGTCAAGAGAATGAAGGAGGAAGCGGGTGGAACGGATGGTGGTACGGATGAGGAGGCGGGAAATGCGGGCGAGGATGGGCTCGATGAGGAGGAGGAATAGGGGGGTGGCGTGGAACTTCAAGAGGAAGCCACGGGGTGTCACGTGATAGTGGAGGCAACGGCTAAGAAAAGAGAGATGACTAGAGTGGCGAGTTTTTTAACAATCAAGTGAGAGAGTCTTTTTTGCGGGTTGCAAGCATTAAGTGGGGGAAAAGGCAAGAAAACGGCAAAGAAGGTATTGAAGGTGTTGGAGGAAGGAGTGGAGGTCAGGCATGGGGAGAGGGTGTGAGTGTCGGTGTAGGTGTTTTAGTTGGCGACAAAAAGAGAAAAGTAGAAGTGGAAAGAAGAAAGGTAGACGGAGACGAGAAAAAGTGGAAGAGTCACGGATGAATTATGATAATATCCAATCATGAGTGGAGTGGCGTAATCCGAATGAACAGAAACTGGTAACTCCAAAGGAACTGGTATATCCAGGAATTGGTATCTCCAAGATCAGTCAAAAGGCCGGGGTCCGTGTGAGCATGCGGTATATAGTCAATTTCAACATGAACAAGCAAGAAAAACACGAAAAAAAAACATGAAAAAACAACGCGAGGACGTGGAATAAGTACAGTGTTATTGGACGCTCAGGAAAGGAAAGAAAAGAAAGAAAATCACCAACGATGCACACGCGGTCACATATTGGAATGACTGGAAGGGAAAGGGTGGAGGAAATTTTCTTTTAAAAGACAGGAGAGTGCAAGAGAAGGAGGTATGTGTGTGTGCGTGTGTAATGATAGCACGTGTGTGTGTGTGTGTGTGTGTAGTTATACATGTATATACATATATATGTATATCTATGTATATATATGAATACATATATGTATATATATGTGTATATATATATAATTGTACATATATGTATA
>NC_068992.1:36950728-36951850 GCF_001194135.2 Octopus bimaculoides | reverse complement strand
ATATATATATATATATATATATATATATATATATATATGCACACATATAAATGGCACATACGAGTATAAATATATACACTTAGTAAAATTTTCCTAAACACATTTAAAATAGTGTGTGCAAGACAGAACACTCTCAAGTCTTTCATTAAGCAATTTCTTCTTAGACGCTAATATGTGATATAACTCATCTATACATTGGTTGCATCTAGCATCATTAATTTTGTACGATCTAGCATGACTAATTATTTTCCAATTTATTTTGAATAATTTTTTACTATCCTTTATTTTCCAAATTAGTTTACTTTGACTAGTACTGTTACACTTACCTCTACTCTTAAAGGTGTACTCATGGTCTGCAATGCAATAAGTCGAAAGGTAAGCTACTATACATTGGTACGAACTTTCCGGACAACCCAATATAGAACTGTCAAAAGCTTGTTTATTTTTTCTTTTTTTTTCTTTATTATTAGTGTTGCTTAATATGTTTTGCTAAAATTGCTGGTTTTTTTTCAGATATCATCAGAAAAAGTAATTAAAATTCATTAAAATGACATATCTAGAGGACTTCCAAAGAGGTTAAATTGTTGGTGCTCGTATGGCAGGCGCTAGCGTAACGAAAACAGCCGAAATGTTTGGTGTATCAAGAAATACCGCCTTGAAAGTATTGACAGCCTTTGACAAAGAGGGATAAAACCTTCTCGTCAAAACAAAACTCTGGAAGAAAACCAAAACTTTCAGATAGGGACCGTCGGACTCTTACGCGAATTGTTAGATTGGATCACAAAAGTACAGTCAACACCCAAACCACTGGAAACGTCTGAGCAGGTTTGCGAGGCATGCATTCCCTTTTCTATTTATATTCGAGCCAACACTATCCACACGTACATCTAAGATAGTGTTAATGTCTCCTACTAGTACTAAAGTGCGTGACGTGCCGAGCAAAGCCTCTAAGCGTCTGAAATACTGAGACTGTCCAGTGTCGTTCGGTGCATAGACAGCTATAAGTCTGAAGGCACCACCGCTGCTATGCGTCACATCTAAGATGACCAGCTTACCCTCTAGGTCCACAAAGATTGTCTTTATCTCTACGCCCAAACCTTTCCGGTAAAATACCACCGTACC
>NC_068992.1:36947579-36949656 GCF_001194135.2 Octopus bimaculoides | reverse complement strand
TGTCCATGTGTGACTATTTATTGTGCCTCAATATTGTATGTGTGCGCACAAGACCCGTATATTGGACGATTTGAAGGAAGCTATTCGAGTGGAAGTCGCCCAAATCGACAGAGCAATGCTGGAGAGAGTGGAAGCCAAGTTCCAAGAACGCTTTCAGAAATGCGTCAATGAAAACGGACTTGATTTTGACAAATGCTAATTCAATACGAATACATTGATGTCAATAAAATTTGCTCGCAACTAAAATGAATGATTTTGTGAATTTTTCATAAACGTCCGGCCTCTCTAAATAATGAAACAGAAACTAAATAAATTTTATTGCTAAAGTGAAGTGTTTTTCGTCTTTTTTAAATACAGTAATACTCAAAATAAAGAATACACTTTTCACTCTTCCTGCAAGTGAAATCTCATATCTGCACTTTTAATGAAACAGTATTTTCCATTCCTCCTACCATCTATTATAAAATTTTCATATGAAACTATTCTGTTTGTATACATTCAAGTGGGTGATACACAACACCTTCAACAAATCTGACTGCAGGCAAGAAGGATGCTTATAAATTCTCACCACAAAAGCGTTGTTCATCACTTGGCAGTAGCCCATAAATGCTTCGTTCCGGTTAATGTTTTATCACACTTAAAACATCTAGTTGAAGATTAATACCAGCTGGCTATCGACACAAGATCGCAAATTCAGCTCAACTGATCACAAGTAATGAATTTTACATTGATATAAAGCAATTAATTCCAAAGAAAAGTTATATTCGATTGAATCACTTTCTAAAGCATCAGAAGTTTCTGTAGAGCATCTGTTGGTATCATTCGTTTCGATACAGCATGAAGAGCGAAGTTCTGTTACATTATGCGACCTGAAGGTCGCATTTATAGCAAAGTGAAAAATGGTTTTCCTTCATACCAGTCTCGAGGAAAGATTCTGTGCCTTTTAGTGAACCTCGAAAATGTGACTTTGTTAATATTTCCCCCTTCGCTGTAGTACAATTTTATTTCCTTGGAGAATTTTCTCATGTACATTGCTTTCTCTATAACGAAGATGATAATGATTCGCTGAATAGAGAGACATTATGTTGAAACTGTACACGGAATAATTTCGGCCTTCCAACATCAACGTATCAGACAGCCAACTGCAGGAAATTAGACTTTTTAAACCGTAGATCTTTCGATGACTTTGGAATGAATGAATAGTGTTATGTCATCGTAACTGATGTATCACAAAACTACTACCGTTCCCTCAGAATGGATATTATTATTATTTACCTCTAGATCAGGTCTTGCTCAGCAAAACTATAATTAAAGGCATTTCAGCCGTGGCTGTTCTATTGTGTTCAGGCATAGTGTGTCTGGAATTATTTTTTCCAAAATCACCTTCCCTTTTTAAGATGGTAGTATGTAATTTAATTGATTTGATTCTAGACGATCGTTTGAACACATAGGAGCTCCCTAAATGCTTGGACCTAATCGATATTGTATCACAAGGCAACAGTTTTCCCCTGAGAGTCAATGTTGTGAGCCCTAATAATATTTTGTGCATTCAACAAGGGTGAGTCACAATAAAGAATTCTGTGTTTTTTGACGTTGACTCGCCATTAGTTATAATGATACAATTCATATCATATCAGTCTAACTACATTTGTATCCATCTTATTAATAGCTACAACTAGTGTAATAGCCTGCTAATTAAAACTGGAATCCTATAACTGATATGGTAATTATTGTATCGGTATGACGAGTGAGATAGCTCTGAAACCTATTGATTACAAAAGGAAATTTTGTTAGAAGATCGTGTGATTAATTGTCAGATAACTACATTGATGGATAGCCCAATGTATAGTTAATCAATTGCTAGGGAGAATATTGAGAAAAACATTCACCATAGATGCAGGCATGGCTGTGTAAGAAGCTTGCTTCCCAACCACATGGTTCCGAGTTCAGCCCCACTGCGTAGCACCATGGGCAAGTGTCTTCTACTATAGCCTCTGCCCGATTAAAGCCTTGTGAGTGGATTTGGTAGACGGAAATTGAAAGAATACCGTCGTATACATATATATATATATATATA
>NC_068992.1:36941839-36947484 GCF_001194135.2 Octopus bimaculoides | reverse complement strand
TATTTGTGTGTTTGTGTCTGTATTTGTCCCCCACCATCGCTTGACAACCGATGTTGGTGTGTACGTCTTCGTAACTTAGCGGTTCAGCAAAAGAACCGATAAAATAAGTACTAGGCTTACAAAAATTGAGACCTAGGGTCGATTTGTTCGACTAAAGACGGTGCTCTAGCATGGTCGCAGTCAAATAACTGAAACAAGTAAAAGAATAAAGGAATAAAAGAAAGTTATATAATTGAATTACTGAGGGCTATCCTCATTCAATTAAGTTGGCGTGTGGGAAGAATTGTTAGAGCGTGTAAAATGCTTTGCAACATTTGCTACGGCTTTTTACGTTATGATTTCAAATCTTGCAGATGCCAACGTTGCCCTTCATCCCTGCAGGGCTGATAACATAAAGGACAAGTCAAATACTAGGGCTTGTGCTATCGACCAACTCTTCCTCTTGAAAACTGTACCTGTATCAGAAAACAATATATTCATTTAAAAGACATACCGGAACGTTTAAATATTTGGCTCGCATCATGCATATAGCTTACAGAACACCTTTATTCTTATAGCTGATGCATCTAATGCCTTCGTTAAAACTTGAATCGATGCATCTAACGCCTCAGTTTAAGACTTGAAATAAGACACCAAAGTAATAAAACACTCGTTAGTTTCATAGTGCCCAGGCTGCTGACGGTAAATTACTAACAAATGTTTCATATATACAGTCTGTGAGTCCGTAATTTGTGTTTTAATATTTTTCCAATGATGACTTCAAGAAGATAAAATAACAAGAATCCGGTAGATTCCAGTAGGCATGTGACCTTAGTGTGCAAACCAACTGAACAGACAGAAACTATTGATTGATTGCAAATGATTGCCAAATTTTCAGAATGTAAACTTAATTTTATTGGACCCGAAGGGGATTGAATTGTCAGCCAAAAGTTTGGCAGGTCGTATCTCGTCACTGACTCTATACAGGTTTGATCGTCGTAGCGTTTCAATAGATATATTCATGCTGAGAAACAGTATAATTAACACTTCCATTCTTGTTTAGCACCCAGGTAATTATGAAAGACATTTCTCCAATAACTAATAAGGCTTTCTCCAGACCATTGCATATTTAGAAATATATTATTGAGTTTGTTTTTCCTTCTCAGGACTGTACGGTTTAATTTGAGTAATATTTGGCAGCTACTACTAGAAACTTGAGCTACCAATTTCCTTTACTTCGTCGTCGGCCTATATGTTTAGGAAAACTGGTGGAAAGCTACTCCTGCATTCAAGAGAATTTCATTAACTCATATCATTTGTATTGCCTTGTACTTATCTGCGATTTTTGCACTATTATCTTATCATTGACATCTAAATTCTTGCGATATTTCAACACAAGTTTGCAATCTAAGAACCTGATTCGAAAGCATAAATCTCTATTAAATCTTAAATTCGCAATGCATACTCTGAAGGTACCATATAGTAAATGTTATCTGTTTGATATGTGTCGAATAATGAGTTGTAGCAACTATTCACGAATAGATCTTTTAAAAAATTTGCTTCAACAAGAGATTGAAGCATAGTAAAAACGAATTTATTTCGTGAGTCAACTAACATACAATGTATTTGCAACTTTTTCTCTTTTTTCTCTGGTCATCATTTGACCTTCTTAACGTGATATAAATACGAAATTCTAACGAGATAAAAGTTCAACCAACTCAGGATTTTACCACTGTGAATCGGATCAATGCTACCATTGAAATGATAATTCTCTTTCGTCTCCAGATGGAATGTTAAACAAATGACAAAATGTTAGTCTAATTAGCTTCATCTGCAACAATTTGTTTATTATGTATAAATGGCTCTTATATTTGTTTGAAAGAATTCTTTGTTCAATCCTTCCTTATGAAATATAATTTAAGTTACGCTGTGGCAGATAGAATCAAACACCACGACATCAACGTATCAGACAGCCAACTGTCGTATAATTTTTTCCTTCTTTTGTTCGGACTATATACATTTCATGATTTTAAAATAGTTTGTTCCTTCACTCTCTACACAGACTAAAAGAAATTTCATCATTGTGGTTTTATCTGAAAAAGCTGCTGGTCACTATTGCTTGGACGTTTTGGGAAATGGAATATGCCCTTTTCGTACATTTTTCAATGTTTTCTGCATTTCTTCGTTTGACATTAATAAGGTCCATCCTGAGTGCCTTTATGTGTTCTTTTTTAGGGTTTGGTTTCAAGGATTCAGTTCACTTTCAAGCGTGAACTCGTTTTTTGAGAGTGGAGATGGATCACGGTGAACAGTGAGATTTAGATCAAATCGATTAATTTTTGGCTTACTCTTGAACAGCTGGTACAGTTTTTCCCCATAAATATTAATCAAAAATTTCTTTAGAAGTCATGCCCATATCAAGTAATAATCTCTAACATTTGTGTTGCCGTTCAGTTTTTGCTTTTGAACTTCGGATTGCTACTAATACGTTGCAATATTACGATTCAAACGTATGTAGGAAATTAAAACAATATTCATTAAAGATAACAACAATGATGAAAATATATATGCATTCAAAGCACATACACATTCCTTTTATTTCCTGCATACAATTCAAAAGAGAGCTCTTTCGATTAAGTTGGTAGAAGAATACATTGATAATTACACAAACCTGCGTTTCAGACCATCACTTATATAAACCAGATAAAAATTTACATAAATACATTTGCCAATGCACATCATTTACTTGAAGTCCAAATTCTTTATTATATGATACTTCAAATGATTGGTACGCTGCATAAATTCATAACGTCAGGTACTGATTCACCCAAATTGCAAACTATTCGGTCTTCAAAAAAGTTATCGATTGTTGCAAGTGATATTCAGGGAGAGACGCATAGGTGATTTACACGTGGCTGTTACATGTCTAAATCCTTAAATAACTGTTTTAAAATATTCCTACCCCACTCTACATTCCCTTTCACACGCACAACACACGCACATTCTCACACATTCAAAATCACAAACGCACACACACTCACAGCCACTATAATCACACAACCGCATATATTCAATCGCCAGCGCACACACTCAGTCCTGTGATATATATATATATATATATACGAATGTTTATGAATCTGTACGCGTGTGTATATGTGTTATTTGGATTTAATTTTTGTGTGCGAATGTGCATGTTATAGGTGATTTGCACGCATTGCAATGTTTATGTCTTTAAATGTTTATGTTTTCGTACCTTTATATATATATAACATTTAAACACATAAACCTTGCAACGTATACAAAGCACCTATAACATGCACATTCACACACAAAAACTAAATCCAAATAACACATATACACACGCATACAGATTCATAAACATTCGTTTGCATATACATAAGGAAATATGATATTTACTGGTAGTATGGTATTTGCAATAGGGTTTCATAAGATAGTACTATAAAAATTACTACGCTGAAAAGAATCTAAATATGAGCTATAAATTTAATGTAATCTGTATCAGCAGATGGTTATTGCTGATTTCGAGAAGTACTTTGAATATTAGCATTTAATAATGTCCTTTACAACACGTTCTTCAATGTACACGCGCACATATTCTTAATTTAATTCAGGCTGAAGTATGTTGTGTCAAGGACTTTACTGCATCAGACCCATCAAAATTTAACACGTTTCTGAACATGTAGAAGCATAAAACTACATACAGGCGCAAACAATCACATACATACAGATATACATAGTTATGTATATAGATAATGTTATTCTATTTGAAATGTTACGATAATTTATTGAAATATATCTCATGTTATTTTCGTTTATATGTGTGAACGAGTATGCATATGTCTATGTATTCATGAACGTGTGTACGGCCGCAAAACGGTTGAGATCGTGTTTCTATTATCGAGTCGTGTGTATATGTCTCCGGTTTATATGATACAAACACACACATACACGTTTGTATATACAGAAGGGAGAAAAATGTCCTGAATACATGTAATGAAAATTATTCAACCTTTCGACTCTAGGGATTTATTCCATCGCAACTAAGGTTCTATTCACTTCGTGTGGACTGAAGTCGTATAGAAACACGTCGGATAGAATGTTTTGTGATTCATGGTTCCAATAATTTCACATTTTACCACATTGGTTCTACATGGGGATTGCTTTTAGAATACTCAGTTACACCATAATTTCAAACAATAGTCACCTTGTGCAGCGTTCTATTTTGAATTTGGACTGGAAGTTGCTTTTCCGTAAGCAAGTCGAGGACCTTCTGTGATTTGCTCTGAATCTCGACAACGGTGTTAAAACGGCGACCTTTGAGCTCCTTTTTCATCTTGGGGAAGAGACAGAAGTCCGCAGGTGCTAAATCTGGTGAATAAGGCGAGTGCAAAAGCGATACCATGTTGTTTGTGGTGAGAAACTCATGAGTGAGGAGAGCTTGGTGACAAGGGGCATTGTCGTCGTGAAGAATCCAATTGCTCGCGCTCCTCAGATCCGGTCGCTTTCGCTGGATACCCTCTTTCAAGCGCTTCAAAACGTCGTTGATTGTCTTCCGACGATCCTCATGCACAAGCTGATAAATCTTCTCCACATTTCCGTGGTGGCGCTCAGGTCTTCACAATCATTCATCGTCTTCCAGGGATGTTCTTCCGTGATCATGGTGGGGCCCAAAACCGTAAGAGGTTATTTGTCACATGATCCAGAAAGTTCAGTTCTTGAATTTAGACATATAGCGGGGTCCAAGAAACTTTTGCAGATGGACCATCTTTACATATTTTTACTATGTTCATACACAAGCTTCCCATATGTCTTAACTTCTTTTAATTTTCTATTTTCTACATATATTTTTTCATTTTTTCTTTTTTTTGTTTCATTTTTAATTGTGTGAATGTGTACGTGTGTGAGTAAAAGTATATGTGCATGAGTGTAAGACTGTGTCCGGTGCATAAGTGCAACTTGCATGCACACGTCCTCTTCATTTATACGGATATGCATATGTTTGTATATGTGCGGGTGTTGGTGTGTGATAGGAGGATGTATATATATATGTGTATATATATATATATATATATATATATATATGTATATGTGTACGTGTTCGTGTGTGTGTGTACACATATGTATATACGTGTTTGCGGGAGTATTAATGCATGCCAGTATATATATACGTATATTTATATGTATTAGCTTCTAAATATATGTTTTATGTTATGTGTATGTATGCAAACACCTATGTGTACACATATGCGTACACATATACATATATATACATGTGTGAGCGTGTGTGTGGATATGTGTGTATGTGCATGTACATATACATGTTTGTGTGTGTACGTATGTAGACATTATGAATGCAGGAGATTTATGTCTATGTATTGTGAGAATAAGGTTGCGTGTATTTTTTATCTTTTTTTCTTTTTCTACCTATTAGAGTAACTCCCCTTTTATTCAACGGTTTCTCATTGCATCAATTGCCATTGATAGCCGACGAGAATGCATCGTAGCTCTTCGCTCCGATATTCGAAACTCCGAGTACTATAATGACAGCTTACTGTCTGTTCTAATTTATACCGTATATAAACAATCCTCTATTCATCTAATATCGAGGTCTTATTCTTGTGTTGTCCCTTTATATATATATATAT
>NC_068992.1:36926902-36937021 GCF_001194135.2 Octopus bimaculoides | reverse complement strand
ATATATATATATATATATATATATATATATACCGGAGCAAGCACATAAATGTGAAACAAGGTGTTTGAAACAAGGTGGAAAAAAGAGTACTCAAATATCAGAGGTAGAGTAATATACTTTATTTAAAAGCAACAGAAATATAGCAAAAGCTGTTACTCAGAGTTTCACGTTCCCGTTCGTCGGACAGTTTTGTTAAAATGGAACAGAAATAATCAGAACTAGTAGAAGGATACACCTTTAAAATGGATTTGTTTCATTGGTCCTTTCAATTAACGGTTTTAAGCATGCAAAGAACAAAATAAATGAATTCAATATAAATTCATCCTATTGTAAAATCGAAGAAAACCTTAAATCGAAGAGTGGATTCAAAATACATATTGTAAATAATTGTATACAAAATATAAGTCAATTAATACATTAAAATTAAAATTGAAATTTTCACGCTGCATTACATAAATATTTTACAACAGTATATACTCGAATTATATACATATATACATCAAAATACAGAGATGCATACACATAATTACATACATATACAGGCATATATATATGCAAGACATAAATATACATATACACACATACATATATGCACGCGACAAGTGCGTGTGTTATTAATTTTGGCGTAATGACTCTCCCTAGACATAGCGAAAGGAAAATAATTTTAACTGTCAAATCCAATGAAATCACACATCCACAAAATTACAAACCTATATGACCCTTAACAGGATTATCAACAGCATTTCTGACACCTAACAGATTCCATATTTTAAGTGACGATTTCCATCAAAGCCCCCAAAAAGTGAGTAAAAAATCTGATGCAAGTAATGCTGAGGAAAACTCTAGACCGAGAAAATCAACCATGTTAGAAAATAAGACGGTAAAAAAATTATCAAAGTTAAAACTTACACCAGACGATATCTCTGTCTTAGAACTTGGACTTAGTTTCTGCCCAAGCACTAAAACTTTTGGCAAACATAAATGAACACAAGGAATATATCAGTTTGTCCGCCGTCACAAGCTTCAAGAACATTTTTTTGAAAGAATTGGTAACAGGGAGTCAGAAAACCCCATGTTTGTTGAAAGAAATGATGATGATCGGATCTGGCATAATTGGATTTTAAAGAATCCAAATAGGTATCCGAACGTTCACAAGCACTTTTGAAATTTCTCGAATCTTGTCAGACAGGAATTAGAGAAAGCCTTAAAACCTGTAGGAAAATGAGCTGGTAAACCTTACGGATTCCCAGCGTAGCACACTCCGTCGCCTAGCAAACAATGATTCTATTGTCATAAAAATGGTGGATAAAGGAGGCGATATTGTAATTATGGACAAGAACGAGTACATTTCAGCTAGTGAAGAAGTTTTAAGTGACAAAACTTATGAAGAACTACATGTAGATCCAAACCTCAATTACAAAGAGGAACTTGATAAAATAATTTTGGAAATGTAGGAAAAGAATTTCATAAATGACACGGAATCTAAGCTATTACATTCAGAAAGAACACCTGTATTTTACGGTCTTCCAAAAATACATAACAAATTCGAAAACTTTCCTCAATTGCGCCCAATTTGCAGTGGGTATGAATGCGCTGCTAAAATTTCGGAATGGCTGGATGGATTTCTGTTCTCGGTAGCTAAAAGATCAAGTTCCTACATTCGGGAAACTTTTGATTTTGTTTCCAAATTTAACAAATTTTCTAAACACCGAAGTAATGTTAAAGACCGTTTTTGTTTTTTTGGTAACCATGGATGTTTCTTCCTTATACCCCAACATCGATCACGATGAGGGGGTGGAAGCATGCATGAAAGCCTTTGAAAAACCGTCAAAGGAAAGTATTCCCTCAAAGTTTCTCTGTAAATTATTAAAATTTGTGCTTACAAAGGAACACAATGAAGTTTGGAGAAAAAATGTTTCTATCAGATGTAGGGATGCGCCATGGGTACACCTATAGCAGTTAATTTCGCAAATGCTTTCATGATAAAATTTGAAACGCAATTAAGGGTGACATTCAAATCTCTGCCTGATCATGAACCTATACTCTGCTTACAGTTCATTGATGACGTCTTTCTTTTGTCTGGGAAGGAAAACAGGATAGTTTAGTCAAATTTTTACATTTCTGAAACTGCTTCGCAGAAGACTATGGCTTTATGTCCAAAATTCACATCCGAAATCCTAGTTTTTGAGGATAAGACATTGGGAAATATTGCAAATACTTTTGTGCGCCTTTTATGTAAAGCGCGATTATAATGAATCAGGATCAAAGGAAATCGCGAATTACATAGCTGAAATTAGTAGTAATAATCAACCTTTCACGCCTAATTTTAGTAGTCAGAAAAGAGCTTATGGCCGAATTCCTTTAGTGATTAACTGGCACCGAAGTTTCGCTGGCATTTCAAAAGTGTTGTATGACAGTTACCAGCATGTTTCAGAAAAATATCCTCATTTCCGACAAATATTTCCTTTTCTGCCTATTGTAGCCTTTAGACGTAAAAGAAATATTAGAGAAATATTGACCAGTACCTTTAATAAAAACTCCATTGGAGATTCTGAACGCTGTACCACCCAAAACACCCATGAGAGAGGTAAGCACTGTTCGTTGTGCAATAACATGAATCTTACCAATTCCAGCAAGAATTATTACAGAAATGTTATGATTTATACAGAAGGAGGGACCTGTAAGGATTCCCATTTGGTATATGCAGTGGAATGCATTAAACACAAAATGATTTATGTTGGTTGCATAACAGAACGATTAGAAAAAAGATTTAACGGGCATAGGTACGACGTCAGGCACAATAACAGTCGATCCACGGAACTTGCGAAGCATTTCACATCAAACGGGTATAAATTTGAGGAAGACCTGAAGGTGCTCATTCTCTAACAATATTCTCACTCCACTGCACTTTCCGTCCTCAAAACCCATGGCGATATATTTGTGAGCTGTTAAAATCTCAGCCTGGAGGAATTAATAAAATGTCAGGTGAATTCCACCATATTTATATTAAAATTTTGAGTGAACAATTTTTTCTTCAATTCTTTTCTTTCTTTTTGTTTTTCTTCCTTTCCTTCCTTCTGCTACCTTTTGTGAAAGCCCGAAGACTGGTGACGTCGCTTTACTTGGAAAGAAACGCAGTTATTCCGGTTTAATTTTGAATGTTTCAGCGTTTGCTAACTTTGAATTTAATTTCATTTTATAGTTTGAACATGTAAAAGACACACGGATTTTCGAAATATTGTTCATTCATTTCATTTTCATTTTAATAAACAGAGTGAATCTCTGTTTATTACCAGTAACAGTCACGCTCTTGTTTTTGTTTTTAAATAATAATAATAATAATAATAATAATAATAATAATAATAATAATAATAATAATAATAATAGTAGTAGTACTAGTAATAATGATAATAATAATGATAATAATAATAATGATAATAATAATAATGAAAATATAAATAACAATAATAATAATTATAACAATATGTCTGGCTTATTATGCCAGACATAGTCTTAATTCAGAAAGAAAACAAACTATGCTGGATCATAGATATAGTATGCCCAGCTGACAACAAGGTATGCGATAAGGAAGAAAGAAAAGATGAGAGATATAACAGGTTAGCTTGGCACGTTAAGAAGTTGTGGTCGATGAAAAAGGTAGCAGTAGTACCAATAATTGTCGGAGCCCTGAGAACAGTGAGCAAAAATCTCGAGAAGAACGTGGAACAAATAGGGGATGCAATAAGGGTGGAGCACTTGCAGAAAACAGTACTGCCTGAAACTGCTCGAATACCCCGGAGGGTGCTCGAAAAATAAAAGGTGTTACCTTCACTGGTAGTGAACAGCTGAAACTCTAATACATCTCCAGCGTTAGAAGGTGTGCAAAGGCAATGATGGTGATGATGATGTTGATGATGATGATGATGATGATGATGATGATAATAATAATAATAATAATAATAATAATAATAATAATAATAATAATAATAATAATAATAATAATAATAATTATTGTTGTCAAAGATCATGAAGAAAAAAAATGCTTTCTAATTGATGTATCAATACCAGCAGATGACAACGTTTCTCTAAAAGAAATGGAAAAACTTTCAAAATACAAAGACCTGGAAATAGAGATAACTCGAATGTGGAATCTAAAAACAGAAACAATTCCTATCATAGTAGGTATAATAAAAAAATATTCAGACAAATACATAACAAAAACACCAGGACTTACAAATATATATAACGTACAGAAAATTGCACTACTGGGTACTGCACACATTCTACGCAAAACACTTTCAATACAGTAAACATAAGAGCACCATAGCAAACCACAGCACATACCCAAGGCGCACAAAGCTGCACTCGGTAGTGAAGTGAAAGCACGTTATAAAAATGAAACTACTGAACAATAATAATAATAATAATAATAATAAAAATAATAAAAATAATAATAAAGCCCTGTTGCAGTTCCAGGCACTGGCTCTCATGCCTTCTGATCTTAACTGATTGAAAGTGTTATCATGTACGTTGTTTTGTCTTGGTATAAAAGACGGGCGACAGAAAATATTCTGCTTAATACCACAGATTTGCTTGTCAGTTGTTTGACCTTAACCAGTTGAGCATGTATTTTAGTGGCTGACAATATGTGCATCTCTGATCACGAGCAGAAGCAGTGGGATTTGAATAATTAACCTTTGGCAAAATGTCTTGTTCAACATCCTTAAGCAAATTCAAGGACTTATTCAGGGACCTTTTGAGTTGGATGGGCAACCCGATCTGAAGAAAATTCTAACTGACCCACACCTGCAACGTCATGCTTTGTTTATCTTGATATGAGATCACCATTTCGTGCGCATATGATTGTGATGCATGTGTCTGGTATACACTTATCAGACGAATAGTCATGGTGGGTATATTGGGCTTCGTATATTTGTACCCCAGTGTCACTTTGATGGCATTCACTGCTCTCTCTCACTCACTCAATAATAATAATAATAATAATAATAATAATATCAAAACTAAAAGAAGAGTGCCATTGTCATCTAGTGAACGATATTACGACATCTTGTGTGTCTTCTACACGTTCAAAAAATCATTTTGTCAATCTACTTCATTTTAGTTAACCAAATGAAGTAGATTGACAAAATAATTTTTTGAACCTGTTGAAGACACACAAGATGTCGAAATAACGTTCACTAGATGACAATGGCACTCTTTTTTAATTTTGACTCTATATCTTCTGGAGGAGTTACCTCACTCCTTTATATATTAATAATAATAATACCACCACCACCACCACCACCACCACCAACAACAACAAATTTATTATGGGAAGTAGGCTCAATAGGGGAAAAACATGATGTGGGCAATGAACAGATGAGATGTTTCCTTAATGTGATATAATGCAGGTGTTGTTAGGTGGACAAATAACGAGCTTGAGGAAATGGACAGGAAAACCAGAAAAGTGATGACAATTAACAAGCGATATTGATACGGACTAGCAAAGAAAATAGATAGTGATGCAGTGCTACCTAGAAACTGAACCTAAAAAAGGAGTTATAGAAAACAAATGCTAACAATTTGGGTAGAGAAGGGTATGCTTAAAATGACTGAACAGAGATTGGTTGATCAGGCTAATGCTATCAGAAGAAAGTGGGGTGATAGAATTGGATTTGGAAGAGAACTTGAAGAGAAAAACCAAACAATAGAAAAGCCAAACAACAACATAACAGATGCACTTCAGACCAAAGAAGAATTTAAGGGAAAAATGATAATAGCATTACCGATCAAGAAGGGACAAATGGCACCAGTGACTTAACCGACTTAAGTGAGGAAGATCTGAAGATTTTTGATGAGTTGCAGGAAGTAATGAGTAAAGAAGAAAGAAAAAGATTACCTGCGTTAAAAGGTGCCAATAGAAGTAGATTCTGTTGTCCATATGACAAATAATGAATAGAGGTGAAATTAAATTTTTGATCTATGCAGGTTAGTAGTTACTAGAAGATTAGGTATTCCTCAAGGAAAAACTAGGAAAGAGCAAATGTGGAAAAGGTGATTACAAAATAAAGTGAAGACTTTAAGACAAGATAGAAACCTTGAAACTGAACAAGGTAAGAAACACAAGATTTAAATCTTCTCTTGAGAAAAATACTTAGTCAAAAAGAAAGGACCTGGGATAGTGATGAAAGAGTTGAAACAATGTATCATAGCCATTGAAGGTAAGATTTCCAGTTATCAGAAAAGAATAGATCAGTAACAACAGAACGGATTGTTTGAAACAGATCAGATGAAATTTTATAGGCAAATAAATAGTGTAGAAAAACGTACTGAAGATGAGAAACCTAATGCAGAAGCTAGAAAGTTCTGGAGTAATATCTGGGATAAGCCAGTCAATCATAGTGGAGATGCAATAGGGTTAAGGAAAGTAAAGGAAGAAGTAGTACGTGAGAAGCAGCCTGATCTAAAACTAACTAGTGCATCAATGAGTAAAGTGTTAAGAAAATCGCCGAATTGGAAGAGGCCAGGACCAGATTGAGTTCAGGGTTGCTGGTTAAAGAAATTTAGTAGTTTACATGGGATGTTGAGATAACAACTTCAGTATTGCTTGAATGGAGGAGTAATACCAGATTGGATGACTAGAGAGAGAGAGAGAGAGAGAGAGAGAGAGAGAGAGCAGTACTCCTCATGAAAGACAAAAGTAAGGTCAATATAGATAGCAATTATAGACCAATTACTTGTGGAAGCTGTTGACAAGAATGCTCAGAAAGCATTTATGAGCACCTGGGCAGACAAGAATTGCTGCCAGAAGAATAGAAAGGCTGCAAAGCAGTCCCAAAAGAAGTAAAATCTAGAAAGAAAAATTTAACTATAGCATGGATAGTTTACAAGAATGCATATGCCATGATTCCACATTGATGGATAAGTGAATGTTTGAGTATATGCAGTATTGCAGACAACAAAAGAGAGTTAATCAGACATATCAAAAAGAAATGGAAAGTAGCAGTCTACTCCGATGACACAGCCTTAAGGAAAGTTAATATCAAGAGAGGAATTTTTCAAGGAGAATCGTTATCCCTTTTAATATTTGTGTTATGTTACTCTCCCTCAGGTTAGTTTTAAGAAAGGCAAAGGCAGCGCATCAATTTCGAGATAAAAAAGGAAAAATTAACCATTTGCTCCACATGGATGACATGAAACTTTTTAGTAAGAATAAAGAATAGATTCCTTAATACAAACTGTAAGACTTTTCAGCATAAAATTTGGCATAGGTAAGTGTGCAATCCTAGCCATGAAAAAGGGATAGGTAGTCAGCAATGAAGGCATCCAATTACCAGATGGCCAGACATTAAAATCAGTGAAAGAAGGAGGAAGTTATAAGTATCTAGGAGTGACAGAGTACTAACTACAGAAATAAAAACAAAAATTGAGAAGAAATACATCAGTGTGAGGAAGCTAATGAAGTTAAAGCTAAATGCTCCGAATCTAGTGAAGGTTGTATATACTTGGGCATTATTATTACTTAGATACTCAGCAGCTTTTGCAGACTCAGCAAAATCTGAACTAGTAAATTTAGACAGAAGAACTAGGAAAGTAGTCAACATGAATGGAAGAATTCCCTCCAGATCAGGAGAAGCAAGATTATATTACCTAGAAAGGCAGGTGGAAGAGGGTTATTATCAGTAGAAGACTGCGTGGATATAGATTCCTCTGTGGGTAATAGGGAAGACAGTTTATTAAGGGCTGTTAGAGTCACAGTAGGGCATTAGGAAACCAAAAAGCCAAATGAAATTCAAAACCAGAAAAAAGAAGAAAGATTATCTGACTAGCAGGAGAAGGCTTTGCATGGTAGATTCGCAAAGATAATTACAGGAAATAGTTGTAGTGGTTATGGTTACAGAAAGTAAGGCTGAAAAGGGAGACATAAAGTTTGTTAGTAGCTGCACAAGATCAAGAATTGGGGAATTGCCAGAAAAGGTCACAGAAAACGAGAAAGCAACCATACTCTGGGATATGCCAATACACACAGATAGAGAAATTAAGGAAAATAGACCAGATATAGTTGTCAAAGATCATGAAGAAAAAAAATGATTTCTAATTGATGCATCAATACCAGCAGATGACAACGTTTCCCTAAAAGAAATGGAGAAACTTTCAAAATACAAAAACCTGGAAATAGAGGTAACTCGAATGTAGAATCTAAAAACAGAAACAATTCCTATCATAGTAGGTGCCTTAGGTATAATAAAAAAATATTCAGACAAATACATAACAAAAACATCAGGACTATCACGCATATATAACATACAGAAAATAGCACTACTTGGCACTGGACACATCCTACGTAAAACACTTTCAATACAGTAACATCACAGCAAACCACAGCACATACCCAAGGCACACAGAGCTGCGCTCGGTAGTGAAGTGAAAGCACGTTATGAAAATAAAACTACTGAACAATAATAATAATAACAATGATGATGATGATGATGATGATGACGATGATGATGATTGTAGAACCTCCCGTCGAAGATGACGTATGAGTGCTAAACTTTTTGCCGAGCGATCTGCAGAAATGGTTTGCTTATAATGGTCGAAGTGATCGATATTATTATCGACGAACAACTACAATACAACCCTTAAGAATACTACAATACTACTCAACAAGAATAGCATAAAAGGAATCAAATTCTAAATTAAATCACTAACAATTTTCTAAATTGTTGTAGATTACACCTACTTAATTATTTTGTCCGTTAAATTGTTTTGTTTTTTAATTGTAATTGATATGTAATTGAATAGTGAGCGCTCACGCTCATAATACATACGCATTTGAATTAATTTTTTACAATCCAGCCGTCCTTTCACACAGAATTTCGTCCATCTTTAAACTCTGGCTCTGATAAGGCTTATATATAAGGGAATTATTTATATATCAAAAAATGTATATAAGTCGAAACAAATTGTTGGCCTTTTGATGTTTTAATAATTGTTTATGTTATCTTATATTATGTTATACTATATTCATAGTATATTATGCTATATTATATTACTAGCTTACGTACCCGGTAATTCCCGGGAAAGCAAGACTATTCCCTTGGTTCCGTTCTCATAATTGTTTCGCTAATCCAATAACAACAATGCAAAGTATGTAGCCCTTAAAGCGGTTTTTGTGCATTTACAGAGAATACCGAGCTGTCTTGCACAGGATCTTGTTTTTAGGAATTCCCAATAAGTTATGAATACCCAAATTGTGAAATCAGTTTTGTAATAACATGAAATTAGTTACCCGATAGGAAGAATTCAAATAAAGTAGCCTCGAAAAGGGCTGTAATGCGTTCCCAGAGTATATAGAACATAGGAGGAAATGCTAATAAGGTATGTATACTAAAATCGTGAAGCATGTTACGTAATTACAGGCAAATCAGATATGAGATAATAACAATTCAAAGTAAATAACTCTGAAAAGGGCTTTTGTGCGTTCCCAGAGAATATTACCCTCAGGGGCGCTAGTGTTGGTATATTTGTGAATAAGTCACTAACCAAAATAAGTGGATCTATTGTTTAGGAAAATATTATTTACTTGTTTAAGCGTTGTACTGGATAAATTGCGAAATAACTCTAACTGTTCAAATACTAAGAAATAAGCATAATCAATTTCCTTTTTACCAAATAATTTAGGAAAATGAATGGGTTATTTCCCTTGGCTATATATAAAGATCCCTTCCAGGGTCGAATGGGTTATTTCTCTTTGTTTTTAAAATAAAATATATTAGATATATACAAGGATCCTGGGGCCCTATTATAGGTTTTTCAACAATCGGAGTATGCCATGAGGTTTCCAGACATGAGTTCTACTCACGTGTCAAGTTTCATCAAAATCTATAAAACGATGTAGGAGGAGTTAGTTAACAACTTCACAAGAACACCCACACACAGAATTTCCCAGTAGATAATATAAACAAATTATTAGATTGTCAACTGTATCTCTCTATTTAATTTTATCTCTGTAATTTGCATTATACCAATATTTATATGATATTCAACTGACGTACCAGTAAATTGGATATTTCACACACCCCTTTGTAGGTATTATTTTCCCTAGTTTGTTAATATATA
>NC_068992.1:36917170-36926817 GCF_001194135.2 Octopus bimaculoides | reverse complement strand
TATATATATATATATATATATATATATTAAGTACTAGGCTTACAAAGAATAAGTCCCGAGGTCGATTTGATCGATTAAAGACGGTGCTCCAGCATGGCCGCACTCAAATGACTGAGACAAGTAAAAGAGTATATACACACACAAATATATATATATGTGTGTGTGTGGGGTGTGTGGGTGTGGGTGTGGGTGTGTGTGTTTGCATGCATATCCACATGTGTGTAGTACATATGTATATAAAGTGTATATGTATAAACAATATGTATATAACACAATTTTTTGTGTCATATATGAATTTGTGTTTGTGTCTATGCATATATAATTTCATATAAATCTATAAGAAATAGGAACATATGCTACATACACATAATTTTATAATTTTGTTAATTAAAAGCCTCACGACTACTTAGCTAAATACTTATGTTGCAAACAATCCCATATACCATTTGCAATTTGTATCATTTTATTACACAACGTAACAATTTTCAAAAAACAATTGTTTATTGTATTTTTTATTGTTTATCAATCCATTTTTTCTGATGATTCAAAAAAATTGAAATTATTTTTTGTGTATCATCAACAGTTAAAAAAATATATCACATTTCAATGTTATTATATATTCGGTATTGTTATAATATTCCGCTACTAAATGTACGTCTAATCTTCCCTTTCAGACCAATTACTAAGTTCTGCTACTTTCAGGATGGCTACTAGAGTATGTAAAATTCTCCAGATACATTTTGCTATGTGTGTGGTTATTATATTGGAAAAAAGCAGGTATTATATAAGATTGTGAAAGGTGCCAAATTGTGGATAGTGTACAGACTCTATTTCGCAATGCCCATGGGTGAACAGGACAAACCATGGGCCCCACATGTGATATGTGGAAGCTATCGATCTACTCTAGAAGGAGGGTTAAGAGGTACAGGAAGATTAATGCCTTTTGCCACTCCAAGGATATGGAGAGAGCCAAAGAACCATCACGATGATTGTTACTATTAATGTGACAAAGTGAAAGGAAGAAAGCCCTTCAGTATCCAGACATACCATCATCTAGAGAACCTGTCTCACATGATGACAGTTTACGAATACCACTACCACCAGAAAATATTTCATCTGAAGAGTCAACAAGTAGCAGCAGCCAAGAAATGGAGGAAGCTTTCGTACCAAGAATGACTTCGGAGCCTCACTTTCCAAATCAGAGTGAGCTAGATGATTTAATCAGTGATCTGGGAGCTGAACTTCTTTCTTCAAGGTTGAAGGAATGGAATCTACTGGGGGAAGACTGCAAGACATCTGTGTACCGGAAACACCATGAAGAATTTGAAATTTACTATGAAAATATTAATGATCTTTGTTATTGTAAAGATGTGATTGGTTCGTTTACTGCTGTTGGACTAAAGCATGATTCTGCAGAATGGCGACTGTTCATAGATAGCTCAACTCGAAGTCTCAAAGCAGAGTTGTTTCACAATGGAAATAAATATCCTTCTTTGCCTCTTGCACACTCCACACAGAAGAAAGAAAATTACAATATTGTCAACTTCCCAACAAAATAAATTACGCTGAGTTCAAGTAGGATGTTTGTGGTGATTTCAAGATGATTGCCTTCTTGCTTGGCTTGCAAGGGGGATACACAAAGTATTCATGTTTCTTTTGCTTGTGGGACAGCAGAGCTGATGATCATCATTACATTGGCCCCCACGAGTGGAACTGCAGCCAGGAATGTTAAATGTTCTCCAACAGCTTCTAGTAGATTCCAACAAAATCTTATTACCCCCACTGATTTTTAAGTTTAGTGGCAAAAAATGCATATATGAACATTAAAAAATACAAATAAACAAAACATGTGTTACATTGTGTTATTTGTTATTTGTTGTTAGATATTATTTTTATAGAAAATCTTCATAACATATTGTATTTAATGTTTATTCTATGTCAAAACGTAAATCATCCGTAATACTTAGCATTTCGAAATGTTATTGAAACGTGTATAACTGGGCTTGGTTACTGGGATGTGCAATTTACAATCTATCATTTAACTTTCAGACTATTTTGTTTCAATCACATACAATTCTACATATCCAAACACACACACACACACACACACACACACACACACACACACACACACACACACACGCACACTCACACACACTCACACACACGTACACGAACACGTTTACACACGCACGCACGCACACACACACACACACACACTCACGCACACTCACACACACGTACACAAACCCGTTTACACACACACACGCACACACAATTGTATTTTACTCTTTCCTTTGATTTTGCTTTTCTCATTTGTTTCATATACCATCCTTGGGGAACTTTGACAGTGTGTGTTATATAAAGAGTACATTGGTGTGCATGCGAGTCACCTGCGACATTTATCATTTCGAAATATTACTGAAATGTGCAGGATGGCAGAGAATATGAACACTTGACCGTGCAATTTACGGCTTCGCAATTTTACAATCTATCACTCGCTTTCAGTTTAGATTTAATCCCAAAAGTCAAGCTGCACGTAAGCATGCAAAAATTTCCTCTACCCGGGAACCTTTCGTGAAAATGCATGCTTTTTACTTTTTTCTTTATTTTTATTTTTTCTCCTCGTACTATCTTTTATACCTGCGACAGATACTTTTCTCTGGGCACTTACCTGCATACATTGTGAGTAACGGAACACTAGCAATGCATTCTTTTCTCTAGTTTGATATTCAGAAACGAGTAATTCGAATAACGAGATGTGAAATTCGAGCTGTCATAACCATAATGCACACACACGCACGAACGCACACGTACACGTACACGCACATACACACACACAGACACACACACTCTCTCTCTCTTCTCGGCATCGAGTGTTGTTTTATCTTTCTTGAGAGAGAGAGAGAGAGAGAGAGAGGGGGGAGAGGAAGAGAAAGAGATAGAGACAAAGAAAGAGCAATAGCGTGAGAGAAAAAGGAGAGAAAGAAACAAAAAACTTAAAGAAAGATAAGGAAAGATAAGTACAATATGGTGATATCAGAAATTAAGAATTTTGAAACTGAACTGAAAACTTTTAAGGGTTTCTTCTACAAGTATTTAAGAAAATTATCATGTTCACCAAATAAATTGAAAGAAACACAGAGTATGTTGCGTAAACAACATTCAACTACAACCATGTGAATACATTGTTGATAGACACATTTCATTTTAACTACAGATTAAGATAAAATACAAGATCAGTAGATACTGCAAGGAGTATGAATTAATATATTTCATGGGCTTTTGTGTCTTCGTTCGCACCATGCAATTTTGTTCAAATTTTCTACACTGATGCAGTTTTCTATATTAATGACGAAAGTTACAGACATTTTTCAAAGAAAGTGTTCATAAAAACGCCGCAAGCTTTTCACGTATGAAATTTTAGCCATTAAGGCGCATCACATATCGATATACCGGAAGTGGCAATTTCCATGTGATGCTGACATTAAGATGAAAACATTACTAAACCTTGCAAGATGCTTCTTTTGACTGATAACAAGAAATTAATGAAGCAAAATGAAAAATATTACGAAACAACTTCGAAGATAAAAGTTTAATGAAATAAAAAAGAAAATTTTATATAACCCGTAAAAGCAGAAGGCAAAATGTAATAATTCGGAAATTAAATGAAAAAAACAATCAACAACCATAAATTCTGCCTTTTCAAGAGGCTCTGATTTTCGTTTCTGCGTCAGAAACCTAAACCATTATTTCCAGTCTTAACCCTTAGCTGTAACCTTTAACCCTAACCTTAGACCTAACCTTAATCCCAAACCAGAAACTGCCAATCTTAACCCTAACCATAAATCTTAACCCTAAACTCTCAATTCTGCGGCTTCCGCTACTTCAAACACTTGGCTATGGAAATAGACAAGTGCATCTTCGGGTAGGAACGTTAGCACGCCGGGCGAAATGCTTTGCGGCATTTCGGCTGTCTTTACGTTCTGAGTTCAAATTCTGCCGAGGTCGACTTTGCCTTTCCTCCATGCGGTTCGATAAATTAAGTATCAGTTGCGTACTGGAGTCGATCTAATCGACTGGCCCCCTCCCTCAAAATTTAGAGCATTGTGCCTAGAGGAGAAAAGAATATCATTTGCTTTGTTCCTCATCGAACCTAAAACAAAAATTATGAGTAGATGCAATCGATTTATATTTTTGATAACGAACATTTTTGTATGACTTTGATTTTTACTTTTCTAGCTCTTAGTATGTAATTTTTCCTGAGGCAGCGAGCTCCGAATCCTTAGTACGCCGGGAAAATACTTAGCGGTATTTCATCTGTCTTTACGTTCGGAGTTCAATTCCACGGAGGTCGACTTTGCCTTTCGTCCTTTCAGAGTCGATAAAATAAGTACCAGTTGAATACTGGAGTCGATATAATCGACTTACAACTACCCAGAAATTGTTGACCTTGTACCAAAATTTGAAATCAATATATAACTGATTCTAAATTAGACACACCAGTTTGGTGGGTAGGGTTTAATCGATTACATCAAACTCAATACTCTACTATATGTTTTTTTTAATATTTTATCGACCACAGAAGGATGAAAGGTGCATTTAACCTCGGTCGAATTTGAACTCCGAACGTAAAGAGTCAGTACAAGGTGTTTTACCCGCCTCAGGCGATTTTTTCAGACCACTGTTTCGAGCAGTAAATAAGTAGCAAAATGTCTCAAAGAAAGATGTTAATAAATTAACTTTTTTGAGTATTATACATATTATGCAATAATGTTTCGAAAGACTTAGGCAGAGAGCTGGCAGTATCGTCATAACGCCGGGCAAAATGCTTAGCGGTAGTTCGTCCGTCTTAACGTTCTGAGTTCAAATTCTTCCAAGTTTGACTTTGCCTTTTATCTTTTCGGGGTCGATGGAATAAGTACCATGTTGACCACTGGCGTCGATATAATCGATTTATCCTCTCCCCCGAAATTGCTGACCTTGTGCCAAAGTTTTAAACTAAAGCAGTTTCAAGATATAGCATATATTTGGTGTTCGAATGCTCTATATGTTAAAAAAGATACGGTTTATATTTCGTAAAAATACGTACAGCCAATATATTTGCTTTATAAAAAATTGAGGGAACAAAATTATGACCAGGTCGTCAAAGAAAAGAAGCTCACACACCAGGATTCGATGCTGACTCTGTTAAGCAACAATGTATCCATCAGTATTTAAATATTTCGGTCTCATGATAACATCCACCACTGCAGTATCCACTTTGATAATTAAACTATTTGCAAAGCTCTATATAAAGGTATTTTACTAGTTTTCAAACGAAAACTTCTTTTTCCTACTTTCAAAATTACCAACAATTTTGTGCTTCAGTGTACACCGACATTCTTGTGTTCTTTGGTATCTCCAAATTATTGTGTTGTTATTTTTCTCAGAAGTTATCCTGATAAAGAATTGGGTTTCGATTAACATGACAAAATTGAATTCCCGATTCTCGTTATGTACCCTTTGTATCAGTTTAAGAACTAATTTAATTAATAAAACAGCTCAACTAATTTCTCAATCATTGGTAAAATCTACTTTTACTCCGAGACTAGGCCATTTATTGAATTGATAAAAAAGGAAAATGAAATACTTTATAGTTCAGCGACCGTAATGATTGTCTATTCCTTAGATTTTGCTTTAATTGTCCTTCATGCAAACGCCCCTGCGCATTATAACACTTATTGTGAAATATCTGGTCGGGTTCACTACGCTAAAAAATATTTCCTTCAAACTTCGAGTTATAAAAGTTCGAAAAAGATATATATTGAAGTTGGTATTTGCATGGTCATCATTGTAGATGATCAAAATTGCTACTATAAAAATATTCTGCATTTTCTGGGTCAGGGTATCTAATGAAGGCTTTGAAGTAGTTCTCATGAACAAAGTAGTTCTCAGCAACAAAGTAATTTGAAACCTTTGTTTTACATTTGCACTATAAGTGTATTGTATTTTTCAAGTCCTTTGAAGTTATGGATATGGTTTTATAAAACAAGAAAGCAACCTTGTTGGCTGTGTGGTAAGTAGCTTGCTTATCAACCACATGGTTCCGGGTTCAGTCCCACTGCGTGGCACCTTTGGCAAGTGTCTTTTACTATAGCCTCGGGCCGACCAAAGCCTTGTGAGTGGATTTGGTAGACGGAAACTGAAAGAAGCCCGTCGTATATATGTATATATATATATATATATATATATATATATATATATATATATATATATATATATGTATGTGTGTATATGTTTGTCCCCCCAATATCGCTTGACAACCGATGGTGGTGTGTTTACGTCCGCTTAATTAGCGGTTCGGCAAAAGAGACCGATAGAATAAGTACTAGGCTTCCAAAGAATAAGTCCTGGGGTCGACTAAAGGCGGTGCTCCAGCATGGCCGCAGTCAAATGACTGAAACAGGTAAAAGAGTAAAAGAGTAAGAGAGTATTCGTTCTCTACAGAAGATCTAATTTGCATGTATCGTTCAGGAATATGATTTTACAGATCTTCATCACTGTTTCGAGTATCATTTGGCATTAGATTTTCCGACATTTTCGAAGGTACCTCTACATAAAAAAACTCTCCAAGCCAAATGGTGCTGCCTGCATGAATACCATGGAATTGGGTTTATTCTGACATACAACCAATTATACACCAGTGTTTGAATCAGTTGAAATCATAGTGATGGTAGGAAGTACAATACTAAGAGTATTCTAAGAATAATCATGTTTCAATGAGCCGTAGTTTCGTATCCCTGGTAGTTTTTCAGTTCACTCATCTCTCTCTGCGGATACACGTTCATTGTGCTCATCAGAGATAGGAGTACTAACTGTAAGAAGCAACTTGTTGATTTCTGCCAAAATAGATGCCGTCTTATGTCAATAATACTTGTTATATAGATAACATTTTGGCAGGACATTAAGCATACAAAGCTTGTCAATGTATTCTTCACCCGTATTAGGTCACTTCCTCTGTCAGTTTCATTAGCGAAGAGATAATCTTCATATCTATTTTCATATACATTTCAAACCACTTTGCTTTGCATGTTTCCAGAGTACCATTTGCTAGTATCTCCTTCAACCAATGCGTAGAATTATCAGTGATGCTGCTGTTTTTCCTATTTCCAGTGTACTATAGATTAGCTCAGTCGCCAACATACTTGATACAATAAACGCCATATTGTTTTCAGATCTAGTCGAAGTGAACAAAAACCAGAACATGACATTGGTATCTGTTTTGATGAAGGCCAGTCATGCTTCTAGACAGCACTTTAATGCAGTTGTAGGTTAAGCAGTTAATCAATTTTTATCTTTAAACATAATGTCATGGTTGTTTCTTGTGCGGCCTGATGTTGAAACCATGCCTAACATTTGGAAGTTCTTCGTTATTCTTGAGTACAGATTGTGCTACGTATTCGGTTAGATCAACTTTCACCTGCTCATGAGATAGACAACATTCCATTGATGTGTGTTTAATGCTTGTATCGTCAGCAGATTAATACTGAAAGGGTGTATACCTTGACGTCGGTTCTCCTTTGTTTTTTGCATTAATGCATCTGCTTTGTGGGTGTTAATGACCAGATAATCGTCTTCCAAATTCGCTGTCAACGCCAGAAATCTGCCATTGAATTGTTGACCTTGTTGACCAAGATCTATGACAGGTTTATTTGTCATTTGTTGGATGAGCCCTACTCAATGGGAATTTTATGAATCTCAGAAGGTAGAGAAAATATTTTTGCTTGTCCAGAAAATTTCTCAGACAATTGCACTTATACACTCTGAAAGTGTCTGATGATTTTTTTCAACTTTACCACACAATTCGATTTGTCAAAAAGTTCATGGTTCCCGGCTGCATTCTTTTAACCGATATCCTAGTTCCATATAGCTGAAATCATAAGTTCACCGACTGGTTACGGATCTCTTGCTTATTAGTACAGTACTAGGTGAGTATTTTTTGAAACTGACGCAAAACAGAATGGTTTCATCTTGAAGATAATTTGTTATTGGTTTTAACATCACATCAGAACATTTTTTTGCTTTCTGTGTTCCCAAAGGGCTTAATAATGAGGCATATGAAATTCATGTTTTTGTACTAATCTAATGCAGGTGTTCCAGACTTACAGTGTATTCACTGGCATTGAGTTGATGGATGTGAGTTTTGGCTTTTCTGTGAGGAACCTGTCTATAAGAAATTCATGTACAACCATTTATCTATGGACGAAGTGTCTTATATTGCAGTGTAGCCGTATAAAGCCACAATGTATGCATCAACAATCCCAGAATTTTTTATGTATGTACCTAGTGCTCTCAATATATCTAACACTTATGTGTAGCTGATCCAGCTTGGGAAGACAAGTTTTTTTCTTAGTCGTTCATTAAATACAGTGACTTCGATAACTGTTGGTTGTTCTTCATCAGCGACCAAGTTATTCAAATGGAACGCTTATAGAACTACTGTCAGCTTTTTGGACTACTAGTACGCAACAGCTGGGTGAAAGATCAGCCATCTGGCACGAATGATTCTAATCTAGTTCAATCGGTGATATTGGTCTGTTTATAATAATTTTTTCTGGTCAGGGCTGATACCATGACCCAGTCGAAAGTAGTCAGTAACCCCTGTTCCTAAGGTCTCTTGGGTCAGGTTAGGTGTATGGCTTGGGTTAGCTGTATGGCTTCATGGGCACATGATATGTAGCATCATATTCTTTGCTTCCCTAAATTCCAGACTATGAACAATGTCTTCCAGAGGAGTGCTGACTTTTTGATACACCACTAGCATATAGTACCTTTCCCATTAGTATATCTTAGGCCAACTATGTGATATCAAACGGTAAGAAAATAAAGGGATTTTTTGTGAAAGAATGAGAATCATGCTATGATTTCTTTAAAAATATTGGCTATAGTCATTCCCAAGAGCAGTTACCAGCCGCATGATACACAATCGCGCTGTCAATAAAGGATTTCTATTAGTTATTTGTTCTTTGATGAACAGTAAGTACCAAACTCAGAATATCTGGACATCCTTTGAATAATGTGTCGGGTGTGCGTCTGTTGTCTTCTTGGGTTGATGTTGCAAATGATATTTGGTTTTGACAGCACGTAATGATGTTATGGGTGAACATCAGTGCTGACTGGTCCAACGTCTTAAGTTTCATTTCTGCAACACTTTTACAGATACTAACAATTCTAAGACAAAATGTGGTTAATCTTTGGTAGAATGTTTTCTGCCACGTTCAATACAACAACTGTATCTGATTGCTTCTTCTTGTCAGTGAATTTCCCAACGCTTCTGTGTATCAACTTAAATATGTGTATATATGTGTATTTTTATATGTATGTATATATGTCTGTATATGTGTATCTATATAATATGTATATTTGAGAGCATAGGAGGGTGAGTGTGTATTTATATATATTATTCTTTATTCATTATATGTGTGTATGAGTGTATTTGTTTTTATATGTATGTTTTGGTAGGTACATGTGTGTATGTGTAGATATATATTTATGTATATATATATATGTGGTAGTGTCTATGTTTTGGTCTATATGTGTTATATGTATTTATATATATGTGTGTATTTATGTATATATGTGTATGTATGTTTTTATTTATGTAT
>NC_068992.1:36911904-36915119 GCF_001194135.2 Octopus bimaculoides | reverse complement strand
TGTGAGGAATGCACTTATGTGTTTCGATCTGAAAGCGACATAACTTCTGGTTTCACAAGATCATTTTTATACAGGGGGCTTTACCTTTCAGATCTTGCACCGAATGTACAACCCTTTAGTTAACTGTCCTCGTAAAAGATTAAAAAATTGTGGTCTTTTATGTTCTTATTGCAGTTCTTGTTTTTGTTGTTGTTTTATACACAGTGTTTGTTATTAATGCTGTGGTTTAGGTTGCTCTTGTCAACTTCATTTTTGATGCTGTTTTTGTTTCGTTCTCACGCTTTCTATTGTTGTTGTTCATGCTGTTGCTGCTGTAGCTCTTTCTACTGCTGCTGATGTTGTACACAATGATGTTACTGTTGTTAATGTTGTTATTGCTATTGTATTTGTTTTCACTAATGATCCTGCTACTCTTTGTACCTATGCAGGTGTTGCTGTTGTCATAGCAACATGACAAAATTTCGTAACATGCAGTAAATGTATTTCAGCTCCGACCGTCGTGTCATTGACACCATGTTTCGTTATCATTGCTACATTGGCACTCAAAATTGGATCAACGAAACGCACACTGTCATCGATTGTTATCACTGAGTCGTGTTCCGACATTGTTTTAAGTTTTGAAAATTTTCGAGCTCTTTGTTTTTACAAGGAATTCAAAATATTATTGAGTTGCACTTCCAAAAGGGAGCACATTTAGACAGAAATATTACCACTGCAATCCAGACAAGGTCAGCAACGAAGTTATCAAGAAATAAATGACTGAATGGACTTTAATCAGCGAAATGATTGATAAAACTCTCAAAACTAACGTAGCTCCAAGTTGCTGTGACCCCACGGTAGGGGGCCATAACAGCAACAAAGACATCATCAACAACAACAAATAATAATAATCCTTTCTTCTCTAGGTACAAGGTCTGACATTTAGTGAGAGGAGGCTAGTCTTTTACATCGACCTTAGTGCTCAACTGGTACTTATTTGATCGACCTAAAAAGAATAAAAGGTAAGAGCGACAATCGCAGATTTTTGAGCCCAGAACGTAAAGTCGGACGAAATGCTACTAAGTATTTTGTCAGTTGTAATAATTATTCTGTCAGCTTTCCCCCTTAACAACAACACCACCACCAACAACAACAACAACAATAACAACAACAACAACAACAACAATAATAATAATAATAATACTGCCCGGATGCAGTACCAGGCAGTGGCTCTCATGGCTTTTGATCTTAATTGATAGGAAGTGTTATCATGTACATTGTTTTGTCTTGGTATAAAAGATGGGCTACAGCAAATATTCTGCTTAATACCACAGATTTGCTTGTCAGTTGTTTGACCTTAACCAGTTGAGTATGTCCCTTGGTGGCTGACGATATGTGCATCTCTGATCATGAGCAGAAGTAGTAGGGGAGCATCATAGCCATGTGTTGAGAGGAATTCTTTGGGGTTTGAATAATTCGCCTTTGCGAACATGGGTGTTTCATTCAACATCCTTAAACAAACCTTATTCAGAGACCTTTTGAGCGGGATGGGCTACTCGACCTGAAGAAAAATTCTAACTGGGCCCCACCTGCAAGGTCATGTGCTGTTTATCTTGATATGACATCAACATGTCGCGCACATATGGTTGTGATGCATGTGCCTGGTGTACCCTTATCAGACGGGTAGTCATGATGGGTATAATGGGCTTCGTATATTTTACCCCAGTGTCACTTTGATGGCATGCACTGCTCTCTCACTCAATAATAATAATTATTATAATGATATAGAAATTCAGTAGTTTACATGGGAGGCTGATGGAACAATTTCAGGATTACCTTAATGGCAAATTGGATGACAAGGGGTAGGACAATGCTCATTATGAAAGGTAAAAGCCAGAGTAATATAGCTAGCAATTATAGACCAATCACATGCTTACCATTAGTGTGGAAGCTGTTAAAAGGAATGCTTTTGGAAAGCATTTACGAGCACCTCGACAACCAGAATTTATTACAAGCAGAAAAGAAATGTTGCAGGAAGAAGGCTAGAGGAATGCATGGTCTATTATAAATAGACAAAGCAGTTCTAAATTAAGTAAAAGCTAGAAAGAAAAATCTAACAACAGCATGGATAGATTATAAGAAAATTTATGACCTGATCCCACACTCATGGATAAGTGATTGTTTGAGTATATTCATTATAGTAGACGACATAAGAGAATTAATTAGTTTTAGTATGAAGAAATGGAAAGTAGATCTCTTCTCAGGTGACACGGTCTTAGGGAAAGTTAATATCAAGAGTGGTCAACCTCAGTTTAGTATTAAGGAAGGCAAAGGCAGGGTATCAGTTCAGAAATAGTAATGGAAAAATTAACAATTTGCTCTACATGGAAGGTTTTTAATAAGAATGAAAAAGAGATAGATTCCTTAATATAGGCCATAAGACTCTTCAGCAAAGATATAAGCATGGAATTTGGCATAGATAAGTGTACAATAAAAGAGAGAGTAGTCATCAATGAAAGCATCCAGTTATCAGATGACCAGAGATTAAAATCATTGAAAGTAGGGGAAAGTTATAAATATCTAGAAGTATTAGAATCTAACAGAGCACCAACTATAGAAATGAGAACGAAAATTGAGGAGTATATCAGAAGGGTGAGGAAGTTTATGAGATCAAAGATAAATGGTCCCAATTTAGTGATGGTTGTAAACACTTGGGCACTATCATTACTTAAATACTTAGCAACTTTTGTAGATTGGACAAAAACTAAATTAGCAAATCTAGACAGAATCTAGGCGCAGGAGTGGCAGTGTGGTAAGAAGCTTGCTTCCGGTATTAGAGAGTTAGTCTTCTTCGTGCATCAGACCAAAGTGGATGTGAACCAGGTGCGCTCCATCCAAAAAGAAAAAAAGAATAACAAAAACAGTGAACGGTCGGCGAGGTAGGTGATTTTGTCTTTTTTCTGAGCTGGGAGTAATTTATTATAGTATATTTTTTGTTAATAAATTGCTCACAGCTCTGGGACAATTTTGCCTGCTCTAGGAGGCCGCTGTTTTTTGTGTATTGAGGCTTGCGTAGCAAGCTTGTGTTGTGCCTTCCTTTCTGGGGGCGTATCTCGACTCGAGAAGTGGTTGAACTATTTGTGAAATTATGCAAAAGCAATTTGTTCACTTTTAGTGAATAGTTTTTGTGAAAATTGTGTTGGGGGAGTATCCCGCCTCCAAGAAATTGAACATTA
>NC_068992.1:36910613-36911468 GCF_001194135.2 Octopus bimaculoides | reverse complement strand
CAAAGTCCTTGGATACCATTGTCCCCTTTCCTAGGCTAGAAATAGAAAAGGAGCTGGCGGAGTACATGCCGACGATAAAGCATATCGCCAGGGGTTCCAAAAATGCAACTATATGGTTGCTGTTTGGAACCCTGGAGATGGCGTGTAAGTTCGCCAGTCAGCCCCTGGAGGGGGAAAAATCTTGTTCCTCCCCTCTTATTGTGGGAGAAAATATAAGCGAGCTTTTATCTGCGGGTTGCCACCGGGTTTAAAAGAGTGTTGGTTGGCCGAAATTGTTAAATGTAAAATTGTTGCCATCTGCTGACTGGGTCGGGGCTAAGGCCATATTAACGTTGTGGACCCAGTTAGACGATGACAGTCTAGACTTTCCAGACTACTTCACCATGGCAGGAGCTAGGTATTCTGTAATCCTTGAAGGACGACCTCCCAAATGTCACAGATGCCTGGAGCCAGGTCATTTGAAGAAGGATTGTCGCCGAGACACGAAAGTGGTCCAGGAGCAGACACCCATTAAAAAAAGTAGTCCTGCTCGGCAGGAGAAAAAAATTAGGAGACGGTAGCCTCAACAGAAAGAGGAAAAAAGAGAAAGGCGGGCATTAACAGTAGCCGCCGAAACCTCAAACAAATGTAGAGCTGGAAGAGGGATTGAGTCCTCGAGTAAACCGGAGGACTCTTCCTCTCCCACCGGAAAAAAGTAAAAGAAAAATAAGAAAAAGGTACCAACGGATGTTGAACCACCGCCGGTGGGAATTGTGCCGCCGACGGTGGAAAAGTCTATCCATTTACCAGAGGAAGAAGAATCGTTAGTCTTCTTCTACAGAGGGGGGGGGAGATAGAAAAAGAGTTGGAAAAATA
>NC_068992.1:36908652-36910603 GCF_001194135.2 Octopus bimaculoides | reverse complement strand
TGGGACACAGTGTAGGAGCTATATGACTTCAGAGAAATGTTTTACGTGGTGCCTGGTGACGCCGACACGCCACTCGAGGTGTGCCTAGAGAGGGCGTGGGCGTTGATGGGAATCGGACACACAAGTGATGAGGAGGGTTATGCATGAAAGGCGAAATGCTCCAGTGATAGATATGAATATTCTGAACATTTGTAAGAGGCTTGTTGCCTCATATAAGAGAACAATGTTTTCGGGGATCAAGCAATCGGCGGGCGCTGCTGTTCCCCCCCCCCCATTTATTCGTTATTATCACTTTCATTATACATACCATTATGTCTTTGTCCAGCCCGCAGCTTCTTTCTTTTTCCCCTTTTCTTCTATGTAAGGCCGCCATGGCTAATAAAATGAAATAAAGAAACTTGCTTCCCAGCCACATGGTTCCAGGTTCAGTCCCACTTGGGCTAGTATCTTCTGGTTTAGCTTCGGGCCAACCAAAGTATTGTGAGTGGATTTGGTAGATGCAAACTGAAGGAAGCCTGTCGTATATATATTGCGTGGGTTTGATTCCGAGACCGGCCGTTGTGCTCTTGAGCAAAGAAATTCATCTCACCTTACTCGTCATTTGATATTGCACCCATTGTATCTGTACAGGTAATGTCGATTTGATGGCGGGAGCGAACATATATGTATACAAATATTTGATCACTATAAACAAATCATCTGTGTGGTTGTTCCGTAAGAAATTATCGAACCCTCATACGGCGTCTAACGACGGGAGAGGCCATCATATATATATATATATATATATTATAATTATATACATAAGTATAACAAGGGATCGGCTTTACGCCTCACAACGCACTGCGAGAAATAGACGCTAAAACCCCTATTACCACCTTAAAATCTCCGAGAATAACACACTATATTATAGGCGTGCAAAAGAAAGATAAGAAATCAACACGGTTCGGTTAACTGCGTACAAGATCGTATTTCAAGCTTAAAGTAAAAAGAGTAGGTCAAATAGTAGGTTAAATATTTTTACTTTAAGCTTGAAACACGATCTTGTACATAGTTAACCGATCCTTGTTGATTCATTATTTTTCTTTACTCTCCTACAATATAGTGTGTTATTCTCGGGGATTTTGAGGTAGTAATTGGGGCATTAGCGTTTATTTCTTGCAGTGCGTGTTGAAGTGTAAAGCCGATCACTTGTTATAATTATGTATTTAATTATAATGTAGCATGCTAGCACAGAAAGAATACAAGAGGAGACATGATAACCTAGGGAGAGTAATAGACTATGAGTTATGTAGAAAGCTAGGATTTGACCATACTGATAAGTAGTGGGAACATGAACCTAGTAAAGTGCTAGATGGTAAGAAATGTAAGATGTGGGACTTTAACGTCCAAACTGACAGAGTAAAAGAAGTTACGAGGCCTGGTTTGGTAGTAATAGATGAAGAGAATAGAAAGTGCTAGATAACAGACTTTACAGTCTGGTACCTATTTAATCGACCCCGAAAGGATGAAAGGCAAAGTCGACCTCGGCGGAATTTGAACTGAGAAAGTAGCGGCAGACGAAATGCCGCTAAGCACTCCGCCCGGCGTGCTAACGATTCTGCCAGGTCGCCTCCTTCATCATAATAATAATAATAATAATAATAATAATATTAATAATGATGATGATGATGATGATGATGATGATGATGATGATGATGATGATGTTGATGATGATAATGATGATGATGATGATGGTAATAATAATAATACTAATATTAATAATAATAATAATAATAATTAATTCGTTTTATTGGCCACAAGGGCTAATATCAATTAAAAACATATAAGGACAAAGACAGGACGGAGGTTACAAAAGGTTTTGTCCGAAAAGGTAGGAAAGTTCGTCTAAACAGAGGAAGAAAACGGAGAAAAGATATAATAAATAAATAGATAGATAAATAGATAAATAAAT
>NC_068992.1:36907011-36908072 GCF_001194135.2 Octopus bimaculoides | reverse complement strand
TCTCCTGAACAGACTGCTTAGCTGATTATCCTCGACACCTAGAGTTTCCCCGAGAACGTCGTCGCACTTTTCTCCCACTAGCCCTCTATAGAACGCTAGAGTGGAGCTACTACCGATCGCACTGCCCGCCTGACTGAGGGCGGTGAGAGCTTGGCGGCACTCGAGGTAAGAATAAGAATAAGAAGAAGACGAAAAAGAATAAGAAGAATTATAATAATCTTATATCATAATAAGAAAGCGAGACAGATAGAGAGACAAAAAGACAGAAAGACAGAGAGCGAGAGAGAGAGAGAGAGAACATACGCGTTTACAAAATCCGTAATAAAATTCCTTTTACATACGCGTATGTATGTAAAAGGAATGTCTATCCGAATCCATAAGTAATTAGAGGAAAAGAGGGATTGAAATAGTCTTGTAATTTTTATATCTCACACTGCAACGGAACCAATACTCTTCATGCCTGGCCGCGTCCGTCCGTCCGTCTGTCCAAAGCCATCAGTAATTAGATAGAGCCGTGATTCTCAACGTGGGGCAATAGCGAAAGGGGGCAATTCGAAAATGAGTTATTAAAAAAAAATCTTTACATCCCTTCTATGGACAATTTTGGACATTTTAGAGACAACAGGTCACTTTCATCATATTCATAAGATCTGATACCACTAAAGAGGGAATAGATTATTTCCTTCGATTTAGTGGTATGTGAAAACATGTAGGTAATACAAACGCTCACGCGCTTGTATGTGTTTGTGTGTGCGTGAATATGGGTATGTAGTATAGAACTAGTCAGTACTGAAAGCAATGCCATCTTAATTCCCTATGGAGAAATAAACTGGAGACAGTCTTATGTGTGCGGGTGTGTATAAAAGTATTGACTCTTTTATCTCTGGTGACAAAAATCTAGGTACACAAGTTAAACGTTGTGCTGCAGAGTATGGAAATAAATGGTGCTCGGGATGAGGGATGAAAGACTTGAATGGTGTGAAATGGGTTGAAATGGAGTGGAAGTAAGGGGTAGCGTCAGTGAAGGAAGAGAAAAGGCAGAGAGAGAGAGAGAGAGAGAG
>NC_068992.1:36898680-36907001 GCF_001194135.2 Octopus bimaculoides | reverse complement strand
GAGAGAGAGAGAGAGAGAGAGAGAGAGAGAGAGAGAGAGAGAGAGAGAGAGAGAGAGAGAGGGAGTGAGAAAGAGAGAAAGAGAAGCAGACATATAGCTAGCTAGAGATTTATGGTACTGGTAACGCACACATACACACGCGTATATATATGGACAGAGATGAAAATTAACAGGTCATTTTATTTCCACCAATCAGTTTGTGAATTCAGCAAAACGGTAAGATAAGACTTCTATCTTTGATACAAAGACTTTGCATCTGAGAAGATTCACGGAATATTTTTTGTTTCTTTTTGAGCATATTTTTCGAAAGTTTATACGAAATCTTTTTGAAGAAATTGTTGAAAAAATTTGCTTGAACTGAAATCTCTTCATGCTTGATTCAAGTAAAAAAGTTCGTCAATATTCAGAGGAATATTTAAAATCTGGATTTATACCTGCTATCCACGATAAACTGTCACCAAGGTATGGGCGAAAACCTCGGTGCACGCTTTATTGTTTGGGACGAGGCACCCATGTGTCATCGTTATCTGTCTACAGCGCTGAATCGAACACTGAAGGATATAATGAACAACGATTTGATCTTTGGCGGCAAATTGATAATTTTAGGTGGTGATTTCCGTCAAATACTTCCAGTGGTTTGAAGAGCACAAAGGTCTTCTCTAATTGGAGCATGTTTGAAAAATCCGTAATTTGGCACGAATGCGAAGTACTTCATCTCATCACTAATATGAGAGTGCAAAACTGTCTCAGCATTAATGATACTACCACTCAAGCTCGACTGGCATATCATTCTGTTTGGTTATTGCAAATTGGTGATGGAAGAATCCCCAATGTTAAAAGACAATTGTATGATGATGTAATAGAGATACCTTAGCAATTTCAAGTCAACAGCAAGGAGGAATTGATCAACCATGTCTATGAAGATTTAGAGATTAATTTTAACAATGCCCAATGGTTATCATCAAGAGCAATATTAACAACAAATAATGAAGAAGTTGACAATCTAAATAACCACATAATCCAAAAATTTCCAGGTGAGACATATTCTCTGAGGAGTATTGATTCCGTTGCAGAAGATCAATAATCTGCACGCTATCCTCCTGAATTCCTGAATTCTTTTAATATAAGTGGCATGCCACCGCACATTATCAAATTAAAAATGGGTGTTCTTATAATGTTGCTAAGAAACTTAGATCAGAGAAATGGGCACTGCAATGGCGCACGTTATAGTGTATTATCGGTGTCAGATAATATGATCACTGCAAGTAAAATAACTGGTGTTGATGCAGGTCGCACACTTTTGATTCCACGCATTATTCAGCAACCATCTGATACCGATTTACCCTTTTCTTTGAAAAGACGCCAATTTCCAGTGAAACCTGCTTTCAATGTCTATTTACAAAAGTCAAGGACGAAGTCTTTCTAAGTGCAGCATCTACATGCCAGCACCCGTATTTACTCATGGCCAGTTATATGTCGCTCTTAGTAGAGTTAGGGATCCAGTGAATCATAAAATATTTGCTGATCAAAAAGAATTTACCAGATCAGGAACGAGTAGACGTCATAATGAAAATGTAAGAAGCTTTACGCGTAATGTTGTCTATACGGAAAAAGTGTAAATATTGACATGCTGTCTATGTAAAAAATACAGATTTGCTTAATATTTTCTTTGTTATTTTATTACGAATTTTGTAAAGTATTTGCATAAATAAGAATATGTAAATATATTATCAAATTATATCTTTTGTGTATTTCTCAAACAATAGTTGAATTAAACTGAAATGTTATTCTAAACATAACATTGTTTTTCCTTATTGACGGGTCATGTACTAGTAATAATAATAAAGGACTAAGGAGAAAATATCAACTCTGGATAGAAGGACGAGAAAGTTGATGACACTGCATGGGGCGCTACACCCTAAAACAAACGTAAACAGACTGTATATGAAAAGAAAGAATGGTGGCTGAGGACTAATTAGTATAGACCATTGTATAAAGAGTGAAAAGAGAACGCTTGCCGAGTATTTGAGAAATAGTGATGAAGACCTGCTGCAATATGCCGTGAAAGATATGGGTGTAAATGCAGATGAAATGATGGGCAAGGAAGAGTTTAACCAAATAGCTGAGGAGAAGAGAAAAGAAGACGTTGAAATGAAAATGCATAGATAGTTTAAAATGAATGCACAGGACGTTAAGGATAATACAGCATCGTGGGCATGGCTTGAGCGAGGTGTTTTGAAGCGTACCACCGAAAGCCTGATCATTGCCGCACAAAACCAGGCTCTCGCTACCATATCAGTGAAGTATAACATCTATAAAACTTCTGACACCCAGAAATGGAGACTCTGTGGAAAGAGTGTGGAAAATGTAACCTACTCAGTAAGTGAATGTGAGAGCCTTGCACAAAAAGAATACAAGCGTCTCCACGATAAAATGTATATGTATCTCCATTGACTCTTATGTCGTAAATACCAATATGAAGTAACAGAGAACTGGTATGAGCATGTACCAAGTTAAGTTATGCAGGAGGATGGAAAAGTAACGAAGTAACGATAGTCTGGGACTATGATTTTCAGACGGATCGTGTAATCGAACACCGTCGGCTGGATATTGGCATATTAAATAAGAGAGACAAATACTGTCAGATCATTGATGTAGCCATACCAAATGACATGAATGTTGTGAGTAGAGAGGTTGAAGAAATCACCAAATACTCCGAATTGAAAGTGGAATGTATGGAATGCGAACGGCTGATACCAGTGGTGATCTGAGCGTTGGACTCAATCCCATTGAAAGTTCAAAACTCCTTAAGGCAACTAGAAATCCCGTGCAAAATTGATGTCTTGCAAAAACAGCCTTATTGGGCACAGCGCACGTCTTAAGGAAAGTATTATTAGTCTGACACCCTTGTTTTGACTTGACAGATGACTAAAGACTCCGGTGCATTTTTACCTAACTTGTATTACGAAGGAATAATAATAATAATAATAATAATAATAATAATAATAATAATAATAATAATAATAATAATAATAATTTTTTAAAATAATAATGATAATAATGTTTTCTTTGTTAACCACCAAGTGTTCGCAAAAAAGAGAAATTTGGGGACAGTACTGGATAATACAAAGTGGGGTTACATAAAGGGGGGTTCAAAAAGTAAAAAAAAAAACGTAACAAAATAAAATGATAACAATGAATAATTCTCCAAAAGAGGAAGACTTAATAGGGCTGCTTGTGGAGATCCCACAAAGTAAGCGCCACCCCGACGACTAGAGCAAGTACCCTCTCCAGATCGTTCTCCTTCAGCCTACAGATACATGCTTAGAGTAGACCCGTTCACTCGGACCATCCTTGCAATATACACTCATCTTTTAACAAAATTGCTAGGAAGCAGCACTTACCTCCCTAACTTCATTTTCCTTTTCAAATGAAACTGGAAAAAGTTGATGAGGGCTAGGCCAGAGAGGAAAGTATCTTCTTCAGCCTTTTCAATCTTGTCTACCACACAACCTCTTTTGCGACGGCCAGCAAACAAACAGAAACTGCCCTCCCTTCCAGGTTAAAACACATAACAGGTTTTCGACTTAAACTCAGAAATTAGCAATGCTCAAGTACTGAACGAGAGCATGCAGAATAGCCTCGTCGGTCTGTAGAGTGTATCAGACGGCACTTCCATTCCTGTAGAGTGTAGCACTACCAGGCCAAAGATTTCAGGAAATTATCCATGGGTCCCGGCTCAAAAGTCCTCCGGAACAGTTGATTCTCTCAGTTTGGCCATCACTAATCCTCTAAAGAACTCCAGAGTGGAACTTCCACCTACTCCATTGCCCTACTGACAGAGGATTGCGAATGCCTGACGACACCTGATATACAGGCGCCCTGCTTCGGTTTTCGCTTGTTCCAGGACTGCAGCTTTGTCAAAGAGACGAGTTTTAGAAAATACTGTCTGAAGAACGGCAACCACACCTGCTGATCAAACAAGTACTGGAGATGTCATAGCTTCAGCGCATGCCTGTGCATCGGCATGCCCAGCCCTCACTTCAGCGAATGTTGACAACAAAGGGAGTACCTGGCCTTCAGCATAAAGCTGAAGTATATGCGCTCCAATTTGGTCAGACGTAAGTTGGGACGAAGTACGACGGGCGGGCGGTAATATATAATGTAAGCATTCGTTATATTTGCCCGATTTTTCAGGGATAGCTTTTCGCGGCCCATTTTCTGTGTGGGACTGCCCATCCTTCTCTTCACCACGTCCCAGTTCTTCTACACCTGGATATCCTGACCAAAGGAGACTCCGAGCAATTTAATTGCTCCTTTCTGTCCAGGTTAATTTTCGCTCCTGCGTATGCCGTCCCGGTTCTTTCATCGCCTCCAGTTTCCGCAGTAGAGGCTCTAGAGACAATACATACAAAAAAGACGGGGACACACTTGACGGACGAAGCGTATGATGCTGAATTGTTCCAATAGGTAACCATTGACTCAAACCACCGAGCAGATATCGTTGTAATTGCAATGATCCAGTCACGGAAACGAGATTGAAACCGGCCGCCGTGAGAGCGATCGCCAAGTATTGGTAGTCGACCTTATCGAAGGCTTTCGATTGATCCAAATTGATCAGGGTCCCACACGTGCCAGTTATTTTACCCACTCTGGCTAGAGGGTTGATGTGGATGGATCTGGTGGCCATTTAGCATTTTTGCGTATCACCAAGCGCCAACCTCTTTGTTAACACTTTGGCCAAAATTTTGAAATCTGCGTTCAGCAGCGTTATGGGCTGAAAGTTTTCTGTTTGACCCCCCTTTGTTTGAGTCCTTCTTCCGCAATGACACCGTTCCTCGACTCACAGAACTAGGAATTATCCCGTTCTGCTACCTGTTACGGTAGATGTCTGCTAAAAGGCTGCCAAGCAAGTTTGGCATATAAAAGTAAAGCTCACAGAGCAGAACATTCAAACCAGGTGATTTCTCCTCTGTGCAGTCCATCAGTACATACCATATTTTCGCGGCTATTATCGGCATTTCACAACGCTTCGCCTCCTTTGCTGAGAGTTGTGGCACGCTGTCGAGGTAAGCACTGAAGTCCATCGTGCGTTCCGGCCTGCCATTCGTTCCAAACATTTGGGCAAAGAGCTGCTCAAATGCCACACACATCTGCTCGAGCTCGAGTACTGTGCACCTATTTTGGTCCACCAAAGACCGAAGTGTGACTTTGTTGTCTCGTCGCGCTTCAGTCACTTGGGCTCATTGAGAAGCTTTGTTTTCCTCGTTTCTTAGAGCAAGCACCTTAGCTCTGACAATACATCCTCCGTGCTTAGCGTTGAAGAATTAGTTCAGAGCCAATCTCACCACCATCTCTTAGGTTGCGATGTTTTTCTTAAGCGCTTCTTCTAAGTTCCTAAGTTTCTCTCTATTTCTATTCTATTCCTTTCTATCGCTAATGCCTTACTAAACACAATCGATTCTTCTCTAAATGCCCTTTTCAGGGAAAAAATCACTTGATGTTGACGATTGACCCGTCAACATCCGCTTAACTCATTCTCCAATCCTGTCTATGTAAGCTTGGCCAACCGGGAGTGACGCGTTCAGATCCCAGTAGTCGGGTCCATGCCTATAAAATCTATTGAAGTTGACCGTGTAGATCAAAAGTTGTGGTTGGAGTAGCCGACGATTTAAAAAAAGTGGACAACTTCTATCAACTACTACGATTATATTCCGGCCAAAGAATATTCTATCTGGATACCACTTATATGACCCGATGCGGTTCGTTCATGGCACTGGCACATTTGAGAAATCCAGTCGGTACCTGTCAGGCAGTTGAAAAATGTTTGAGCAGGTCTGCGAGGCTTTTACATCCATCTCTTCGAACAGGTAGCCCCACACAATCCAAATGTGCCTCCAAGATGTCTTTCCAGTCTCTCAGCACTAAAAGTTGAAAACTTCCCAGGAAAACCTCCAGACGTCTAAAGTAATCTGGCTGTATTGCCCGTCAGAGCAGCCACCAGTCTGAAGGCACACACGTCACTAATGATCACAGCGAGGACTAACGACTTACCTTCTGGGTTCCTTATCTTCAGATCCAGACGTCTCCATCACAACACCACTGTTCCATCCTCACCATTCCCGATTGACAAGTAAATCTTGTATCCACCGGAAATGGGCATGAAAGTTCGTCGGTCGGAGAGTTTGATTTCACTGATAACATTAAAATTATTACCCATTAAAATTACCATTGCATACAAATGCAAGAACTATTTCAAATCTAATTAGAAAAACTTATGCAGAAAGAAAATGACATTTGATCAATGACTAATTTAGGCGTTTTGGCTCGTGCGAGAGATAACTCTGGTCAAGAATAAGTTGTTAAATTGTTATTGGTCTTATTGTTCTTGTTCTCATGTGACCATACCTAACCCTGATTCATCAATCTGTGATCAAAAGTACTTAGTCAGCAACAATTTCTTTCTTCACTGTCACATATTTTTCAGAAAATTAGATCTTTATATTCACTTGTTTCAGAATTATTTCTAACTAATTATCCGATTCCTAATTCGTTCGATGTGCCCTCATTTATACAGCAATAATTTCTGACTTTCGACCAGTATGTTACCAAAAGTTTCTATAAATGATTAGTTGATTGAATAACTTATCAATTGGTATACACACGCTATCAATAACTACGAGTGATTTCTACAAATGCTGATAATTTTTCTATGACTGAAACATTTGAATTCGAATGGCTGCCATACACCTTTCAAACATTGATGTAACTACAGCTATCATTGAAATTTTCTAAATAACTAGATAAATACGCAATTTGGTCTTCAAATAAATAATAGATAATTTTGCTCTTGTTTTAACCAATTCAACTTTAATTCTCTAGAGATGAATTATTTTATATTTCAAGATGTAAATTTAGTACAGAAAACATTTGCTGGTTGAGAGAGCGGTAGTAACAAGAGATGAACTTAAATGAATTGGTAAGTCAAGTTCTAAGTTTGAAATACGAGAAATTTTGTTTCTGATATCAAGTTGAGAGCACCTTTCAGAGACGGATAAAATGTGTAGCTTGCGTTTTAGTAGGTAATGGTTGGTGATGTTCGTACTATCGTTTGTGCTCAGATAGAGCTATGTTAAATGATAAATAATTCAGACAGTCATTAACAGAAAGTTTTGGTTAATCATTGGTCTAAAGTCGTTGAGTGATCATTACTGTAAAACAGAATGCAGATGGGAGGAAAGGTTGTGAATGGCAATCAATTGAATTACGAATCGGATCATTAATTGAAAATAATTCCATGGTAGAAATAGTTTCATTGATAATTCGGCGGTATAACGTTTGGTAGAAAATCGCTGTGCTGATTGTAGTCGCCAGTAGAAAATAGTAGAAAACAACGTATAGATATTGGTAGACTGATGTTTGAATATTTTTATAAAAGGCTTCCCGGTGTTTATTTCTAAGAAGAATGCCTGTTCAATAATCAATATCTATGCACGGTTACGTTGTGCATAAAAATCTTAAGCTATCTATGAAAAAATTTTACTCTGCAAATATTTTGAAGTAAGAAGAATATTCTTTGCATTTCAGTATTAATGCGACAGGCAAATGATAGATCACGCTTTCATAGTTAATACATGTCTTCAAGCTTTATTAACGTACAAGATAATGTTGCTGTGATAAATAGATTCACAAGAAATATTGGTATCGAGTTGGTGTATTATTTTCATATATATTTCAACATTGAAGTAGGTGAAATGGTCAGTAAATGAGTGATTGACAAACTCTTTGAAAGAATGCACAACCTGAAAAAAAATTTTGATTAATGCCATTGGATATCGTCTGAGCGATATTTACGTTGTCTTGTTGTTCCAGTTGTAAAAGAAAGGTACATCACTAAGATATTGCTGGCAGCCATCTTCAAAGGATAATATCTGAAATAAAATGACTGAAAGAATTCAATGCTATAAAATATTACTTCTTCGTTTGAGTGAAAATGAAAACAACAATTTCAACCGTTCGGTGACAATAAACCAAAGTGGGTATGCTATGAAGATAAGGTTCTTTCAACATGATGCTGAAAATGCTTAGACAAACAGAAATAATGCATACATATATTCGTCTATATTTATGTATGCATTTATTCATGTATTCATGAGTATACCGACCTTTATGCATGTACATTCATATACATGTGTATGTGCATGCCTTATGTGTGTATATCTCATATTCTGCATGGATGATGCATACGCATACAAACACACCGAAACTCACTCACACACACACACACACACACACACACACACACACACACACACACACAC
>NC_068992.1:36894846-36897252 GCF_001194135.2 Octopus bimaculoides | reverse complement strand
AGAAGAAGAAGAAGAAGAAGAAGAAGAAGAAGAAGAAGAAGAAGAAGAAGAAGAAGAAGAAGAAGAAGAAGAAGAAGAAGAAGAAGAAGAGAAAGAATAATAAAAATGCGGCAATGGTATGACAGTAGTAAGATGTTGGTGGAGCCCTCTTAAATGGTCAAGTGACCTAAAAGTGACCTGTTGTGGTTGTAATAGTAGTGACTAGAATTGTTCTGAATAGTGACTGTTCTGAATTTATCGTATTTTAATATTTGCATGGGTATTATTCTAAGGCCCTTGTAATAGTGTCATGTGTGGTGGACGCATTCAAAAGAAGCTTATATTTTGTGATAAAATATTACTCTTTGCTAATGCGCTGACTGCAGGCTGCATTGTCCCTGAATTTATCGAGGGGTAAAGTTCTGAAGCTGAGTTGTTTGTTAGTGGCGCAAATGTCGATGTGTTCGCTGAATGATATTTTTCTGCATTCTCGAATTTTGATCTGGGATGTATGTAGAGCTTTTGGCTTGGCCTATGTATTACTCTCTACCCCTAGAGCAAGTTAATACATATATTAGGTTCTCTGAAGCACATGTGAAGTTGTTTTTAACTGTAAAACGTTAATTCTGTTTGAAAGAGAAGTCCAATCCCTCAATTAGGTTGGCGCATATTCCATAGTTAGGTCTTCAGCATTTTTTTACTGACGGCTTCAGTGTTGTTGTCGAGTGTACTTGGGCTTGTGTTAGGAGACTTTTCGTATATTTGGGTTGTCTTTTGCTCTTTACCATGGTGAGCGCTTGGAGGATTAAATTGATTCATATATACACGTGTGTGTGTATATATAATATATATAGTTATATATATATATATGATATATATATTCATATTATATATATACTTGTATAAGTATATATATATTTGTGTGTGTGTATGTGTGTGTATACATATACATATATAGACACACGCACACAAGCACACACACACACACACACACACACACATATTAGACCGAATGAGATAACAAATCCAAGGCTGAGAGGAGTTTTCAGGACATTTATAATGAAATAGTCTTACAGCTGTTTCTGGGATATTTCTGGGATATTCTGGATATCCCTTCATCAGGGACTGCGTGAGAAAATATTTGAGTTCGAATTATTGTGGAAAAGACAGGGAATAGAGAGGGAAATAAGGGAATGAAAGTAGAAATAAGATATATAAAGGTATTGTAGTTGCAGTTCCCTTATTCGAGTAAAATGGTGTATAGAAGTGGTAAAAAAAGTTTCTTGTGCATGGTGTGTAAGTTCCAGTAGCAGTTCATATTTTAGTCATTTCAAAGCATGGAACCGTGGAATCAGTGTTGCTCGTTCGAAATAGTTTTGGAGAGTGAACGAAAATTTGAGAATGTATTGTTAGTAATTATAGATAGATGGAAGGAGGAGAGATGTGTATGATTAGAAAGAAGAGAAAGGTCAAACGTAAAACAGGAAGAGAAAATGAGAGGAAGAAAGAGAGAAAAAGAAAGAAGAAAAAAAGGAGAGAGAGAGAAAAAGCTTTTGACTTAGTGTCATATGTGTGCGTGCGGGGCTTAGATTGTCTTAATGTGAGTTCCACCGGGGTTCTTTCAAAGGGAATATGTGGTCTGTTGTGATGCTGATTGTTGGTGTACCATTGCGATGTGATTTGAGATATATGTTGTTTGAGCCCGGTATTAGGGATGTATTTTATTTGTTGGGAGAAGCCGCTGGCAGTGAGCGCTTGGTTGTAATATTGCGCGTGGTTATTGAAAATTTCCTCAGTGGAAGAGAGGTCAGATATATGGATCGAGATACCCTTGACTATGTTATGAAAGGTGGATTTGTGGTGAATGGAATGAATGTTTAGGTATTTAAGGTATTAGTTAGGTTTGTGATAAGGGGAGTATTGGGAGGTTTCTAAGTTTTGAGTTACGTCTAAAAAGTCATTAGTTTTGTGAGGTTTAAGCTAGAGAAGAATTTGGGTAGATCTTTTCTAGCTCGTTCTAAAGATGATTTATTTACGCGCTTGTTAAGCGAGGTGACATCTATATATGTATATGTATAGGTGCAATAAAGACTGCAAACAAACAGGAAACAACTTCTATCTCATTCCAGGGTGAAAAACTAGAGGTAGTCGATAGCTTCCGCTATCTGGGCGACCAAGTTAGTAGTGGGGGTGGGTGCGCTGAAAGTGTAGCTGCTAGAATAAGAATAGCCTAGGCAAAGTTTAGAGAGCTCTTACCCCTGCTGGCGACAAAGGGACTCTCACTCAGAGTAAAAGGCAGACTGTATGACGCATGCGTACGAACAACCATGCTACATGGCAGTGAAACATGGGCTGTAACTGCTGAGGACATACGTAAGCTCGCAAGGAATGAAGCCAATATGCTCCGTTGGATGTGTAATGTCAATG
>NC_068992.1:36888576-36893484 GCF_001194135.2 Octopus bimaculoides | reverse complement strand
TATATATATATATATATATATGTAATCAAATATATACGGAAAATTGTAAATTTCTTCAATATAGTCTACAGTAACTCAAAGTACTCGTTTAATCTGCATTAGTTATGAAAATGAATCGTATCGAAGGCCTTTTAAAAATGTTTCCGTTGTTAGTATTCTTTCTAGAATTTGATCTTCTTGAATAAAGTGAATTAATTAGTAAAGTGTGGAAATTACAGCTGCACAGATTGATTTACACTTGAGCAAAAGAGAAACCTTCTCTTTATCAGACTCCAAAGAGACATCATTACCGCAGACGGACACAGGCTGAAAGATTCCAGTATTTCGAACCTTTGGTTACATAGTCAAGAGATAATAATGAGTGTTTTTCATGTCATTCGTGTGATTCAAAGTGTAATGCAGCGGTGTTTCCTTGATACGAATATTGTTTGAACACTTTTCGCTGTTAAACGGAACAAGGCTTCGTCCTACTGAAAAATTATGTTAAGTTCATTGTTTATGGAAGCAACACAACTTAGATGTGTGGTATCTAGGCTACATGTGAGTGACGCATAGTTGGAGAGTGTCATGTTTTGTCGTAAGGTTCCTTCTGTCGGTCCAATGTAAATGTTCTCTATACCTGTATCATGTCATTGCATCGATAAGGCTTTGAGATGCACACGTGAAAGAAGTCATTTTCTATTGAGAAAGGTTGTCCTTGTTTGAAACAGACTTCTGCTTCTTCTGTGAGATAAAAAGACATAGCATAGTTGGATCTTGTGAACTTTTTACTATTTGCTTTGTTATTTTATGAAGTTTAACCTTTACTTTTTCATTCACTAGGCTTCCTGATGGTATTTTTTGGAGAATTTGCTTCAGCCTGGGGTCTATTTTCAGTATACGTATGTTTTGGAATATGACGTTGCAGAGGGCTTTGTATTAGGAATTGCAAATGAAGCTTCATTTGATTTCTTTTTGTTTGTTTGTTTGTCTTATTTCCCGGATACTGAATTCCTTGTCTCATTGTACACAGTTATTAATTAAGAACGGAAGATAATTCCTTCACTGCGGATATTTGCTTCAGGCACTTTGTTACAAATCTTTTTGGCTAGGTTACTTGGGACATTTATACTGGTGTGAATTGAATGGATGGCATGAATTGAATAGACTCCGTTGGTTTATAGTAAGTGCCCGTCTCTAGCTCTTGACTTCCTTTATTAATTTTTTTTGAAAATTGGAGTTCGTGAGTTGAATATTTTTTACTTACTTCGAATGAGAAGTGTTTCAAATCTTTTTTAGTTTCTCTGCTTTCAGCCATTAGAATGAATCAATCTTTGATGTAATTTCCAGACAAAACTACAAGAGTACATTATAACAGGTATCTATCTATCTATCTATCTATCTATCTATCTATCTATCTATCTATCTATCTATCTATCTATCTATCTATCTATGCGTCTGTTTACCCGTCCGTCCACCATCTGCCTGTCCAGCCGCCCGTCCGCCCTTCCATCGTTTGACCGTCTGTCTGTCTGTCTCTGTCACTCTCTCTCCCTCTCTCTCTCTCTAAAGATTTGCATAAAAGCTATTAACTAGAGATAGGAGAGTATTGAAGCATTGTGCATTGTTTGTGAAATATAACGTGTCTTGAATGGCACAACAATGCAGAGTGAGTATAATAACTGTTATAATTTAATTATTCATAGTCTGAATATAAAAATTCCTTCTTCAGATATCGCTAGGAATTTTTATATTCCGAAATATTATATCATATCAGATATATTTAACTAGAAAATATTAAAAAGCACAATGACACGAATATTTTTGAATCAAGTTTTCGTTGTTCAACTTTTCAAGTTAACATGTTATGGAGTAATCTGTAAAGAGGAACTTGATTTTAGTCATACTTTTGACTATTTCCGGTTTAGTTTAGGATTTAGGATTCCTAAAGAATATTCTTTTTCTGATTTTCGTAGTTGATTATTTTCTTTTATACGTTTTGGAATTTATGGTTGCATTCACCTTCAATTCCTTCCCATTCTCGAATCTTTTGATTGTTCCTTGTTCAATTATTTCACACGCCTCACAAAGGGGTCTCCACAGTTTGTTACCCGCAAGATTTCTTTCTTCGATATAAATTTCACTATTGTTGAGTCTTTCAAGGTTGGGAAGTTGCCTTTAGCGGTTGGTAGTTTGTGCTTCTTTAAATATTTGTTAGAAATTTGATGATTGATATAGAATTGGAAGGTAACGTTTGCCGACGTTGTGTTTTCTAGGACTATGGTTGACAATGAATGAAATATTTATATTTGTGTTTTATTATCACGCTCATGTGAATGAATCAGTTTGAATAAGAGAATATAAATTCATTTCAACCTTATGGTTGAATGGCTAATACCAAGGTGCTCATTTCTCTGCAACCTTACATAGATTAGTTTTATACACATATCTGTGTACTCATATGTACGTATGTAAGCTTGTGTATAGATATAAGCACATATATGGATATTTGCGTATGTAAATGCATATGTATAAATACGCAGGCATGGCAGTGCGGTTGAGAACTTCGATTTGCAACCACATTGTTGCGGTTTAGTGCCACTGCATGACAGTTTAGGCAAGTGTCTTCAAGTATAGCCTGGGCCGACCAATGCTTTGTGAGTGAATTTGGTCGAAAAAGCTATGTGGCAATCCGTTGTACATATGCGTATATATGTGCGTGTATGTCTTTGTATTTTATCACTCCACTACTTGATAACCAGTGTTAGTATTTTTACAGCCCCGTAACCTAGCGCCTCGGCAAAAGGGACCAATAGAATATGTACCAGACTTTTATAAAAATAAATACTAAGGTTGATTTGTTCAAGACAGTACCTCAGGCTTTGCCGAAGTTCAATGACTAAAAGAAAAAATATCGAAAGTGTGTGTTTGTAGATAGGCAGATAGATACGTATAATTGTGTTTTTAGCGTTATTATTTCTATATTTGCACTTACCAATCTCAGTATGCACCACGCAGGTGAAATAAAATTTAATGTACATTCTAAGAACCTAATTTCTATTGACATTCACCACGAGGCAGATATACAAAAATATATTTATACAAAAGAACTAGAATATTTTCGGATTTCCAGCTACCCAATATGGCAAGTGAAGGACGTAAGAAAGAAAATGGAAAACGATGAAAAGGAATGAAGTGAAAGTTAAAAATATGGAATGATTTTAATGATATAAACGTTGCAAGTCATAAACAGATGAAAGTGGTTGCATATGCAATTAAAATTTTACTCATAGGTTTTCAGTTTTCGTACAGAAGTACTGCAGTCCATGTGTTTACATTTTCAGACACGTGTTGCTGTGGTGGCGCATCTGAGGGAGGCTATTTTTTATATATATATATATACTAGACTACCTGTGACCCGTTAGGTCACTGGGAAAATCTGAGTTTTTCAGCAACAGAGTTTTGTTTCATGTTTTTTTTTCTTTTCCATGTTATTTTGCATGCTTTCAAGGATTGTGATCGAAATCACGCGGAAACTGCTCCTTTCCTCAGAAAAGGGAAGATCTGGCTGCTATTCCTTGCACGCCCTGCGACTACCACTTAACAGGTATTTCAGGTCCTTTCTTGTAAATAGCTGTTAAATGGTAGCATGGCGTGCTAGAAATAGCAGCCAAATCTTTGGAGGTGAGATACGTTGAATGCACTTGAAAGAAACCTATGGAGAAAAAAAAAATTATTTCACACCGAGTTTACGAAAGGGTCTTTTACGAAATATTTACCGTATTTTTAAAGTAATTTCATTTAGAAATACTTTGCCCATCATAATATGTCTAATGGAAATGTTAGAGTTTCTTCCCTTTCAGGGTTAAGTTATTTTCGAAGTATTTTCCCATTTGTACCGTTTTGGGTATTTATACCCCCCAAAAGCCCAAATATCTTTCATTGTTTTTGCGGATTCTTAATTCCTGCTTCGTGATGGCTTCAGATTTGATGTATCTTCGCGGCAGCTCGCTTTCACACATCTAAGCTATTTGCTATTCACTGCGATATTATTATTATTATTATTATTATTATTATTATTATTATTATTATTATTATTATTATTATTATTATTATTATTATTACTACTTCTACTATGCAGTTGTCTTACCTTTATCGCGTGCTTTAACTGCACTACGGAGCGCAGCTCTGTGTGCCTTGGGTATGAGCTGTGGTATGTTTTGGTGTTGTTATTTTTCACTGTACTGAAAGTGATTTACGTAGGATGTGTAAGTTCCCTTGTAGTGCTATTATCTGTACGTTATATATATTCATAAGCCCTGATCCTTTGGTTATGTATTTGTATATTTTTTAATCATACCTAATGTACCTATTATTATTGGGATTGTTTCTGGTTTTAGGCTCCATATTCGGGTTCTCTCTCTATTTACTCCATATTCGAGTTTTCTCTCTTTGTATTATGAGATTAAAGGGCATTTTTTGTTGGTGATCTATAACAATTATATCCGGTCTATTAACCTTCATTTCTCTATCTATGTATATTGGTATATACCAGATTATGGTTGCTTTGACATTTTCTGATACCTTTTCTGGGATATCCTTATACCACCTTTTTTCTGTTGTCATTTCATAGTGTTGGCGTGGTTCCAGGTGTATATAGGCCCAAACTCTGTCATGTCTGTGGATATATTTCTTCTGAGCCAGTAGTGGGCAGCTAGAAACAATATAATTTATTGTTTCTACCCCACCATCACATATTCTGTAGTTACTTGTATTTTTTCTTCATTATGTGTTTCAGGTGGTTTCTGGCGGGATGGCTTTGACATGGTGCTGCAATTAAAACACATTTAATCTCTGCCTTGAGTCCTGGGCTTCTCAATCATTGTTTGGATTTTGCTTCGTCTGTTTCTTTTCTGCTTAGCCTATCCC
>NC_068992.1:36885297-36886066 GCF_001194135.2 Octopus bimaculoides | reverse complement strand
GATCAGAGATGCACATATTGTCAGCCACCAAGGGACATGTTCAACTGGTTAAGGTCAAACAACTGAAAGCAAATCTGTGGTATTGAGCAGAATATTATTATTTATTATCGAGTGTGAGAGCAGTGCATGCCATCAAAGTGACACTAAGGTAAAATATACGAAGCCCATTATACCCATCATGACTACCTGTCTGATAAGGGTACACCAGGCACATGCAACACAAGTATATGTGCATGACATAGTGATCTCATATCAAGATAAACAGCGCATGACCTAGCAGGTGGGGCCCAGTTAGAATTTTCTTTAGGTCGAGTAGCCCATCACGCTCAAAAGGTCCCTGAATAAGGTTTGTTTAAGGATGTTGAACAAAACACCCATGTTTCCAATGGTGAATTATTCAAACCCCAATGAATTCCTCTCAACACATGGCTATGATGCTCCCCCACTACTTCTGCTCATGATCAGAGATGCACATACCGTCAGCCACTAAGGTTCAATTGTTTAATGTCAAACAACCAACAAGCAAATCTGTGGTATTGAGCAGAATATTTGCTGTAGCCCATCTTTTATACCAAGACAACAGATGAGAAGCCATGACAGTCACTGCCTGGTACTACATCAGAGCATTTATTATTATTATTATTATTATTATTATTATTATTATTATTATTATTATTATTATTGCCTTTCAAGCGGATGGACGTGTCTCCCGAAGCTCTGTAAGTTGTTGCCGTTTTTACCCGGAAATCTTTTGAAATCTGTTTTAATT
>NC_068992.1:36881409-36881994 GCF_001194135.2 Octopus bimaculoides | reverse complement strand
AGATCGCCGGGTTTGAATGGTCTGCCTTACGAGCTTTATACGTCAATGCCAGACTTGTTTGCGTGCGTCTTGGCAAACGTCTACTGCAACTGGCAACAAAACGGGAGAATTCCTGCTTTTGTTTGTCGAGGAGTGGTGGCTTTGCTAAGAAAGGACCCAAACAAGGGGAACATTATAGGGAACTTTAGGCCCATCACTCTGCTCAACACAGAGTTGAAGATCTTGGCCAAGGTGCTAGCCAAGAGATTGGCGCCTGTCGTGGGCAAACTGATCGGCAAGGCGCAGATATGCACTGTGCCGACCAGGTCTATCCACGACAACCTCCATTTCATGCGCTACATCATAGAGAGGATGGGTAACGAAGCTGGCGCGGGTGGGACTTTGATCAATTTAGATCAGTCTAAAGCCTTCGATAGGGTCGACCATCGATACCTGGCAGCTGTTCTCAAGGCAGCTGGTTTCGGTCCGGTCTTCCGCGGGTGGATAGCTGCTTTATACAGCGGCATCTGCTCGGTCATACGGGTGAACGGCCATCTATCGGAACCGTTCAACATCTCGCGTTCGGTTCACCAAGGGTATCCTCTC
>NC_068992.1:36872118-36879449 GCF_001194135.2 Octopus bimaculoides | reverse complement strand
TTACTGTATTGAAAGTGTTTTGCGTAGAATGTGTGCAGTACCCAGTAGTGCAATTTTCTGTACGTTATATATATTTGTAAGTCCTGGTGTTTTTGTTATGTATTTGTCTGAATATTTTTTTATTATACCTAAGGCACCTACTATGATAGGAATTGTTTCTGTTATTATTATTATTATTATTATTATCATTATTATTATTATTATTATTATTATTATTATTATTATTATTATTATTATTATTATTCTACTTCTCAGAATGTACGGTCTTGTTCTGGCAGATTCGGTGAGAGCAGACAGCAGCCTGCTCTCCGAGGTATCATACGGTCTTTTTCGGCACATTATAAACTTTGATACAAGATTCAGCCTAATTTTCGCTTTTGCAACCAGAGTTTCTGTGTACTCTCTGGTCTCTCATAGAGTGAGGTAAGGTAAATTCATCGCCGTCGTTCGTCACCATTATTGTTTTACTTCTCAGAGCGCTCGGTCCCGTTTGCTCTGGTTGATTCTGAAAGCGGTCTCGCAGGGTCTCTTTCCGCATATTATAAGGTTTTATACTTAATTCTTAATTATTGTGATAGACATTCAACACCCAAGTACCAAACTCAAAATCCTAGCTGTACCCAGCAGAGCAGTTTGGGGGCTTGCTCTGCTCTCATGTCAATTCCGATTTCTCTGACATATTTTTCGAGTTTGGTTATTAGTGCTCCGAGTGCACCTACAACTACTAGAATGATAGACTCTCTCCTCATAGTCCACATTCTTATAATTTTGTCTTTTAGTAGTCTGCAATTTTCAATCTTTTCTTGTTCTTTGTCACTTATGCTTGCATTCCCAGGTATTTCACTATCTATAATCATGGTTTCTTTTTTTGCCCTATCTACGACAACAATATCTGGTCTCTGAGACTCGATTAGGGAGTCACTTTGAATTGTAAAATCCCACAGTATCTTATATCTCTTGTTCTCGATGGCTCCTTCTGGTTCATCGTTTCATTTCCAGGCCGTACTTTTCACACAGCCTTCAGTGGACAAACTTAGCCACGTTATCATGCCCCTATTTCAGTGATCTTGGGCCAGCTCGCTACACTCACTCACAATGTGTGAGATTGTTTCGTTTCTGATTCCACACATCCTACAAAGGGCCGATTCCTTACTATTATCTATTTAGAACTTGGTGTAATTAGTTCTCAGAGGTTATTCATGGGCGCTGCATATCAATGCCTCAGTATATCCTTTTAGATCACTTTTTCTTAGGCATCTCCAAGTGTCTATCCTACTTTTTCCTTCGATTTCTCTCAGATATTGCCCATGCATTGGTTTCATTTTCCAGTTGGTTACTCTTCTTCATCTTGTTTCTTAAATGTTTGCGGGTGCATCACATTTTCGGTAGGTATTGTATTGTTGATTCTAACCGCGGCAAGCAGGATTCACTCTGCTGTTTGATGTTCCATCCCAGACTATTTTTCTCATTGACAACACAGATCATGTATCCTATGAGACCTCTTCCTCCCCTGTTCCTAGGCACATACTGTCTGCCAGTATCCTTTTTCTAGTTTGTCATCATTTTTCTAGTTCTCCTGTCCATTTCCTCAAGCTTGTTCTTTGTCCACCTAACAACACCTGCGCCGTATCGCATTAAGGAAACAGCTCATGTATTCATTGCCCTGGTCATGTTTTTTTCAATTGAGGCTACTTCCCATAATTAATTTGGTCCTTCTGAGATACTCTCGTCTAAATCTTTCCTTCATTTCACTTTCCTTGATTTTGGTGTACTCTAAAATCCCCTCATTTTTATATCAATTGGTCTCAGTATCCTTGAATTTCTCGCCGTCGTGTAGCTCTACACCATCAGACGACATTACTTTGCCTCTTTGTATTATAAGCACACCACACGTTTTAGTCCCAAATTCCATTCCAATATCCTTACTGAATATCTGCACTGTTGAAACTAGGCCATTTATTTCACGTTTACTCTTTCCAAAAATCTTTAAGTCATCCATATATAACATGATTTAATTTTCCCCCACTTTTTAAAGTCTACCTCAAAGTCTCTTTCAGTATTATCTGTGTCAGGAGTATCATACAAATCACAAACAGCAATGGTGATAGGCTACCTCCTTGAAATATACCTCTCTTGATGTTAACCCTCGCCAGAAGTTTTCCACATGAAGTATTCTACATGAATACTCTGTATTCCAGTTTTTCATTGATTTCCTGTACCAGCTCAAGATTTTCTAAAATCTTTTCTAAAAGGGGGAACCATGTCATACGCTTTGTTATAATCGATCCACACCATGCCCAGATTAGCAAGTGTTTTCTTGCAGTGGTTCAGTACCATTCTGTTTATGAGAAGTTGGTCTTTTGTCCTTCGGCTTTTCCTTCTGCACCCTTTCTGTTCTACTGGCAGCTTGTCATTCCTTTCCAGGAAGTTATACGCATAATTATATATTATTCCTGTCATCAGCTTTCACATCAGGGGCAGACAGGTGATAGGCCGATAAATTATCCACTGCATTGCCTTTTCTGGGATCCTTTTGGCAAAGAGTTGTTTTACCTGTTGTCAGCTACCTTGGGATTTGTACACCGTTTTTGATAATTTTATACATTTGCGTAGTTAGTCTTCTGTGGAGTGCTGGGAAATTTTTCAGCCAATATCCTTGTACCCCATCGGTCCAGGGCATTTACACTTTAGGATCTTTGTTATTTGTTCGGTTACCATTTCAGTCATTTTAATATTACTGTTTCATTTCATATTTTTCCGACCTTAATTCCTTCAACCATTTAGGATCTTTGTTATGCTTTCTTCCATTATCCCAGATGTTACTCCAAAACCTTTTACTTTCTTCTCCGTCTGGTCTCTCACTAATATTAACCTTTCCATTCATCTGTTGATAAACCCATTTCTGGTCTTGTTGGTACAATCTGTTAATTTTATCCTGTTCAATCCTTTGGTTATATCTCTTGATCTTTGTCACTTTAGCCTGCAATCTTTGTTTCAGTTCTTCACGGACTACATTTAGCAACTTTTTCTTCTTCCTGATATTTCTCCACCTTCTTGATTTCACTTTTTTCTTTCTTTCCAAGTTGTTGTTATGTTTTTGTAGTTCATTCATTGTATTATTTTTATTTTCCACCAAACTTCTTTTTCTTCATTCCCACATTTACGGTTTGGTTGGAGGCTTATTTTAGTTCGTATACGTAGTCTGACCAATAAGTATCCGAACTGTTGCCATAGAAACGAAGCACGTGGAGTAAAGCCGCTTGGCAAAGATTGACCGGGAACTCTGTTGTGCATGCACACTAAGTTTTAACGTTCTATCTCACTTCCACTGTTTACAGCAGTGCTTAGAATGAGCATGTGTAACGTATGATCGCCGCATTGACCATGACAGAGTAAGTTGAGCAGAGAATCTGCATCAAATTTTGCCAAAAGCTTGACGATACCTGCTTACGCAAAGTTTTCAAAAATCTTCATCGTTCTCGACATAATCAAATATTTGCGGAAGAAATGCCCCTTCCTCTATTCGGACAACGAAAACGGCGTAAATAAGGAGGGACAGACATGACAAACAATCACACAAAAAGGAAAGAAAAAAACAGAAGAGCACAAATGATAATCAGAAAAAAAAACAGGCTAAGTACGAGAAAATGGAGGAGGGAACGAACAGTAACAACAGCACACCATGCATAAACTCACCTACACATACACAGGCAACAATAACATCATCTCCACCACTATCACCACAATGTCCACAACCTCCACAATCATCACAAACACAACATAGCCTACAAACACAACAGATAAACAGCATTTCACCAAATGATCATAAACCAGACATTATAAACCTCAGGGCTATAAGCACAAAATTTAACGAATTAATAGAACACATTCACATGGATATTAATTAATCCAATTATGTCACACCAACCACGAATATATAAAAATATTCAAAGCTACTCAAAGCGAATACAAAATTTTGAAATGTAGATATCCCCAGTTTGTAGGGGACTTTCAAAAGGACCTCAGTATCAGACTTTACAAGGAACTGCTGGGGAAAAAACCCATATCCAACGAGAGGGACAGAGTGGGCATTAACACCCCACATTAACAAAGCCTTGGTAGGTAACTATCTCCTATTTTCACACAATCCCATCGTCCACCATAGTATTGCTTAGAATGGGCAGTATAAATGTACGCTGCTTGGGTTCGTCATGGAAGCAAGGTCGCTTACTCACTGACAAGTGGCGAAAATTAGACGTAATAGCTGCCAGTGAGACCAGGATCTCGGACACGCTCGCCTTAGCACCCATTTTCGATGATTATGAGATCTTTGCATCTCTCAGTCGACCGGTAATGGGGTGGGGTGGCGGTGTTATTCAGAAAAGGCCTAGATTTTGAGATACGGTCGGTCTTCCTGGATCCAGAATGTAGAATGGTGGTCCTGGACGTGAATGATAACGAAGGCAGTGCCTTTAGACTGGTCTCTGTGTACGTACCAACTGGAACGGGACAGCCGGATTTCTTTAGACGTTTGGAGGTCTTTCTTAGGACGTTTCGCTCCTTAGTGTTAGTGGGCAACTAGAACGCCATCTTAGATGCACGTGTGGATTAAGTACGGCTAGCCGACAGGAAAGTGGGGTGCTCAAGCCTCGCAAACCTGCCCAGTCGTTTCCAATTGGCTGACAGGCTGACAGGTTCAAACTGGATTTTCTGAATACTCCAATGTGGACGTGAGCAAATAGCATTGGATCATCCAGATTTTACCTAGACAGGGTATTTTGTAGGCTAGCAGATAAAGATGGCATAGGTTGTTCACAGTTTGAAGTTGTCAGCTGTACGGGTCACAAATTTGTGACCAGTATGGTCAACTTAGGTAGGCTCCATAGGTAGGACCCCGGATACCGAAGCTAAATCCGTCCGTCCCGGCGAGCCAAGCTTTCAGAGACCTGATTAGTAAGTTAATCCATCGAAAATTGACGGCTGCAGTCATCAACAACCGATGATGGACAGCCCTAAAATAGGCGGTTAGAGTAGAAGCGGTAGGATTTAACAGGATATTAGTGATAGAGAACACTAGAGTAGTGGGAGAACTAGTTAGGAAATAAGAAGATGCCCTCAGTAGTGGCATAAGGACTGATGTGCTGGCAGCGAGATTGGTTTTGAATCAATTGTTCAACAAACAAGCATGAAGGCTGCATTGTCAGAGCTAGGGCACGTGCTCAAAGACAGGAGGGAATGAAAGCCGTTCGATGGGCCCGTGTGGCCAAAGCGCAATGTAGCAATAAAACCACAATTCGGTCATTGATGGGTCGGGACGGGTGCATGCTACGCGAGTTCAAGCAGATTTGTACGGAATTTCAGCGTTACTTTGCTGAATGGTACGAGGTATGCGGGTGTTCGGAGGCAGAGGTGAACTTCACCTCCTACCTCGATGGATTGCCGTGGCTTTCGACCAGCGATGTAGAGTTCTGTGAAATGCCGATAACAGCGAAAGATGTACGAGACGCGCTAGACAGTCGCACGAGGGAGAAGTCTCCGAGATTGGATGGTCTGCCCTTTGAATTTTGTATTCATATGCCAGAATAGTTCGGTGAGATTTTGGTAGATGTTTACCGCAACTGGCAGCAGAACGGATGAATTCCCAGGTCTGTGAGCCGAGGTATGGTGACGCTACTGAGAAAGGGTCCGAACAAGGGAGACATTGTTGATAGCTTTAGGCCTGTAACTGTGCCAAATGCGGATTACAAAATTTTAGTCAAGGTGTTAGCAAAGAAGTTGGCGCTTGTGGCCAGACTGGTGGGATTGCGCAGACTTGCGCTACCCCCCACAGATCTATCCACGACAATCTCCACCTCATGCGACACATCATAGAGAAGGTTGGTAAAGAATCTGGCATGGGTAGGGCCCTGATCAATTTGGATCAGTCAAAAGCCTTCAATAGGGTCGACCATCGGTACCTGGAGGTTGTCGTATTGGCGGCTGGTTTCAGTCCCGTTTTCAGAAGCTGGATTGCTGCAATGTACAGTGACATCTGTTCAGTGGTCAAAGTAAATGGTCACCTGTTGGAATCATTTAGTATCGTCCGTTCAATCTGTCATATACCACCGCCTGAGTGTCGTCCCTTGCCTCACTTCGTGGCTAAACAGGCTGTTGCGCTTGCCCTTCTGCTTCTTGTGGAAGGGAAATGTACCGCTTGTCAGACGGTCCATTTGCTGTCAGCACCAATTGCGTGGAGGACTGGGCATGCTGTAGCCAATGATGTGCAGACAAGCGCTAAGGCTGCGACATCTTCGACGATACCTTAACGGTGAGCAGGTGTGGTCACCGTTTGTTAGACATGCTTTTCCGAAACTTTAAAGTCCTGGATTAGGCGTAGACCGAGACAGGGCGTTTGGCATCTAGCGTGTTTCCAAGCACTCACAGCTCTCAGCCAGTCGGGCAATGCAGTCGGTGGAAGTTCCACGTTGGAGTTCTATAGGAGATTAGTGGAGGGCAAAAGAGTCGAGGATCTCGGAGAGACTCTAGGCATTGAGAGGGATCAACTGGCCGGACTCTTCCGGAGGACTTTCAGGCGGGGGCCTATGGATAATTCGCAGAAATTCCTGGCTTGGCAGTGCAACTGGGATGGATGTGGGGTGGGGGTTGTTGCCGGTTCGTGATAAGCTCTTCAGGTACGGGTGTACAGTCAGACGGTCTTTTCTGAGATGCATGTAGAGCGAGGAAACCGTTCTGCATGCACTAGTACAGTGTCCGTTTATTGCTGACTTGTGGAGCTTCGTCAAACAATTATTGTCACGCGTAGGACGGATACGGCTATCGTCCGTGTCCATCGTGAAGATGGTCGCGAAGGAAAGGCAATTTTACTCTTTCTGGTGGCTATGACGAAAGAAGTTGTATGGTGGACGCGATTGAAAGAGTTGAAGACCTACTCTAATGTGCGCCTGTTGGCCGGATGGAGTGGGAAGGAAAGGGGGTGCCTTGAGGTTGCTTTGATCACCGCTCGGTGGATCTCGCTCTCTTTTGCTGTTTACACGTTTAACCTCACTGTCCCTCGTCTGTCTATTGTTCTCTTTGCTTTGTGCTCGGCAATGGTGGCCAATAAAGCAAGAATGATGATGATTATTATTATTATTATTATTATTATTATTATTATTATTATTATTATTATTATTATTATTATTAATATAGAAAGGATTGAGGTAACTCCTCCTGAAGATATAGAGTCAAAATTAAAAGAAGAGTGCCATTTGTCATCTAGTGAACGATATTTCGACATCTCGTGTGTCTTCAACTGGTTCAAAAAATAAATTTGTCAATCTACTTCATTTTGG
>NC_068992.1:36870595-36871476 GCF_001194135.2 Octopus bimaculoides | reverse complement strand
CGTTCACTAGATGACAAATGGCACTCTTCTTTTAATTTTGACTCTATATCTTCAGGAGTAGCTACCTCAATCCTTTCTATATTAACCAAAATGAAGTAGATTGACAAATTTATTTTTTGAACCAGTTGAAGACACACGAGATGTCGAAATATCGTTCACTAGATGACAAATGGCACTCTTCTTTTAATTTTGACTTATTATTATTATTATTATTATTATTATTATTATTATTAAGGAGGCGCGGTGGCAGAATCGTTAGCACATCCGGCGGAATTTTTTGCGGTATTTCGTCAGTCTTTACGTTCTGAGTTCAAATTTCGCCTTTGGTCGACTTTACGTTTCATCCATTAGGGATCTATAAATTAAGTACCACTGAAATACTAGATCGATATAATCAACTAGTCCCCTTCCCCAAAATTTATTACTATCTTTTATTGAATGAGAGAACAACGCATGCCATCAAATTGACATTGGGTTACAAATATACGAAGCCCATACAACCATCATGACTGCCCGTCTGATATGGGTACAAATTATTATTCTTATTATCACTACCATCATTATCACCATACCAATATTTTTATTATCATTATCATCATCATCATCATCATCATCATCATCATCATCATCATCATCATCATTATTATTATTATTATTATTATTATTATTATTATTATTATTATTCAGTAGTTTTATTTTTATAACGTACTTTCACTTCACTACCGAGCGCAGCTCTGTGCGCCTTGGGTATGTGCTGTGGTTTGCTGTGGTGCTCTTATGTTTACTGTATTGAAAGTGTTTTGCGTAGAATGTGTGCAGTACCCAGTAGTGCAATTTTCTGTATGTTATATATATTTGTAAGTCCTGGTGTTTTTGTTATG
>NC_068992.1:36857777-36866992 GCF_001194135.2 Octopus bimaculoides | reverse complement strand
GTAGTGGAGGTATCAAGTTAAAATACATCATTATATTTGTAAAAATAGAGATAAATTTCAATGAGTATTACTTACTCGGATATAGTCCAACCCTTTGTCAGCTATTTTTTGTATATGGTGTTTGGGTTTGGGGATGGTCTGTATTTTGATGTAACACGTGTGTTTACGATCGCTGTTCGGGTAGTGGAGGTATCAAGTTAAAATACATCATTATATTTGGAAAAATAGGAATAAATTTCAATGAGTATTACTTACTCGGGTATAGTCCAACCCTTTGTCAGCTATATTTGGGCTCCATGCGATGTCTTTATTTCCGATGTTTTTGGATAAGTTTCGGAGCAGTGATTTATCGTACTCACATGTTAAACTTCCCCGGTGTTATCTCTTAAACTTCCCCGGTGACCTCAAGAGACAAGTTAGAAGTTCAAGTTGGTGTTATGCCTAAGGTGTCATATATTTGGTTTTTCACATAGTGTTGTTCTAGAGAATGTTTAAGAAAACGTAAAATTATAAGTTTGCTTTAAAATTTGAGATTACATAGAGATTACGTAGGATATGGGCAGTTCCCAAGAGCACTATCTTTTGAACTTCTGCCATTTTGGGGTTTCCTGGTATCTGAGCTAGGTAAGACTCAACCCCTTTTGCGATCATTCCTAGGGCAACTGTGACAACAGATATTGTTTTAGTCTTAAGGTTCCACATTTTGCCAATTTCTATTTCAAAATCTTTATACTTGCTCAGTTTTTGGTAGGTCTTGACAGATACATTTATGTCGATTGGGACAGTCATATGAATGAGGAGGCATGATTTTGGTTTGAAGTCTTTCAATATAATGCCTGGCCTATTCGCATCTATCTTTCTGTCCGTTTGAATGGTGAAGTTCCTGAAGAGTGAGATGTGATCATTTTCATGCACTGGAGGTGGTTTGTATTCCCACCAGTTTTTATCATGGAGCAGGTCCAGGTTTTTGCAAATTACCCAGCGAATATATTGTGCTGCTCTATAATGCCTGTTGAGATACTCTGTAGGCGCAAGAAAACTGCACATGGAGACAACATGGTTTCATTTGTTGTTTACATACACGACATGTCGGGCTACTACCGTTCTTTAATATGTTGGCCTGGTAGTTCCTTGTAGGTAGGCGTTGATATTTAGCTGCTATGATAAATCCATCTGTTTCTGATTTTAAGCCAGAAGACACTATGATGGGTAAGGGTTTTGTCAACATCGGTATTATTAGTTCTCATTGAGAGGTTTTTCTTACCATTTATCAGTAAGAATATCCTAGGCAGCAGTTTTGGCACGGGTTTTCATACGCTTAGCTTTTTCTGTGCTTGTTTCCAGTACGTTTAATTCTGGAATATGTTGTATTTGGAATTCACTTAGATATTCCTTTGCCTGTTTTGTTGCAGAGTATGATGCTTTCTTGTTTTCATGCTTTAAGACAAGTTTTAACATCCGGTCATCAGAGTTTTTCAGGTAGGTGTTTAGGCCAATTGAGGCAATCTTCATTCTTAATTCCAGTTGTGAAAGTCCACGGCCACCCTCTTTTCTTGGCAAGGAAAGTCGTTCTATATCTGCCTTAGGATGGTGCATTCTATGCATCGTCAACAATTTTCGTATTTTTCAGTCAAAATTACATATTTCAGTAATTGACCAGTTAATGATATTGAAGCTGTAAGTCACGACTGGTATGGCTAAAGTATTGATTGCTTCGATCCTGTTTCTTGCATTCAGCTCTATCTTGAGTATTGCCCTTACTTTGCGATAACATTCTTTTCTGATCCTTTCCCTCATCGTTGTATGTTTGATTCCATCACCTTCATATACCCCTAGGTATTTGTAGCTATCTGCTGGTTCTAATTCCTTTATGACATTCTGTTGGTCAAGATTAACGTTGGATGTTTCTGTCATTTTTTTCCTTTGATAAAGGTAGCTTTTACACATTTATCGAGGCCAAATTGCATCCTGCTCTCATCACTGAATTGCTTAACAATTGCTAGTGAGCCCTGTAGTTGTTGGTCATTCTTCGCAAAGATCATCTATGTAAAAGAGATGATTTATATTTTCATCAAATATTTTATTGCCATATTGTTCATCATTGAGCAATTTCGAAAGAGGTATTAAAGCTAGACAAAAGTGGAGTGGTAATAAAGAGTCACCCTGGAAAATACCACATGAAATTCTTACATCTCCAGCATTGAGAGATTCATTGTCACTGTTCAAGGTCAGTCTTATTCTCCATGATCTCATACTTACAGAAAAGAAGTTTCGCAGAGTAGGTACAATCTCATACATTTCCAGACATTTCTTAATCCAGCTATGTGGTAGACTACCCAAATCTTTTTTATAGTCTACCTAGGCTACCAAAAAGTTTTGTTTTGTTTGTGACGATCTTCCAAGATCATCATATTGATGAGTAGCTGATCTTTACAACTACAGGACCCACGTTTACATCATTTTTCTCATTAGGGAACACGCCACTTCTTATTAAAAAAAGGTATAGGTATATACAATCTAGGATGATGTTAGTATTTTATATTTTGTTGTTAAGTAGGTTATGGATCCATAATTTTTTGGTTCATTTCTTTCTTCCTTTTCTGGAAGTAGGAATGTAACACCATTAACTAGCCAAGAGGGAATCATACTAGGTTGTTGCAAAACGTTTACAAAAAGTTTTGTTAGCAGTCCATGACTCTCTGGGAAGGCATTCAACCAAAAGTTAGGAATTTTATCTTTTCCTGGAGACATCCATTTGCTTGACTTCCTGAGAGCAGATCTTACATCCTCTACCTTGATACACTCTCACTTTTGCTATTCTTAGGAGTCTAAGTCAGTAGATATTCTATCAATCCAAAGGGCCTTTTTATTGTGTGCTTTTTCTTCTACCCAAATTTTATTCCAAAATTCCTGCACTGGGACAGACTTTACTGTAACTTGTATTTTCCCTACCTTCCTGTAAAAATCATTTGGGTTACTTCTGAACATGTTGTTGTACTTAAAGAATCTAACGCACTTTTCATACTGTGCTATGCGAGCAGCTTTAGCACATACCTTTTTCTTGAAAGTTTCTATGGTGGTATCGATGTCAGATATGGTTTTCATATATTTTTTCTTTAATTTTCGGATTTTGTTGGTTTGCTAGTCTTGTCAAACTTAGGTTTTTTTAAACTTAAGTTTTTTTAAACTTAAGTTTTTTTAAACTTAAGTTTTTTTAAACTTAAGTTTTTTTTAGACCTAAGTAGCTGAATTTGGTGATGAATACGCTCTTGCCAAGTAGGCTTTTTTGTGGGAATGTTGTCATTTTCTAATCGTTTCACCAAACAGAATCGTTGAGATCTACGCGGATGCATAGTACAGGTGGTTGAGATCTGTAATGGCAACATCATTAGCTGAAATTATATCCTTAAGTGCAAGGCGGATTTTACCAATTACTTGCAGGCTTTGGTTAGAGTTGCGAATTTTGGGGAGAGTGTCACGTTCATTCATACTGATTTCTTTATTTTCAGTCATTCAGTCACGGTTTGATCTTTTAGATCATTTAATTCAGTTGGGTCAATTTCTGTGTGACTTTGTTCATATATTTGATTTTCATCTACCTTGGTGTTTATGGTTGGTTCAGCGAGTATTTCACTTTGCCTATCAGTTACATTGACTCTTTCTATCATTACTGCATTTTCATCAAACCTGGGCTGGTCTGTAATTATTTCCTCTGTAGTATCTTCTTTAGCTGCAACTTCGTTCCCTTTATCCCTCACTGACTGTTTAATTTGCTCAATCTCTAATTCAGTTAGTAATTTCTTTTTCATAATGTTTCTTTTAACTTTGGCAAGTTTGTTACTGTCTATGTCGGATCTTACTTCAAGGTGCTTCTGTCTCCAGTTTAGGTAGGCTTGCTCAGAATTAGATTTATTTGTGGAGAAATACATGGCATGATAGAAGTCCTTAAAACTTCTTTATTATCTCCCCTAGACCATTTTTCATTCTTTGTCTTTTGGTTATTTGATGACGAGCGTGGATGGCCATCTGTTGGGATATTCCAGTTGTGGGGTATTGCAGCTCCTGTGTTTCGGGAACGTTTGAATCAGTAGCTGATTTTTCGTACCGAGTCTGGTTCCTCACTGGTGTGCGCGGCCCTTGTTCACGAGTTGACGGCCGATTCGGTTTGTATTTTGCTTTGTTATCACTGAGGCATGAAGAGCTTGGACGTTGAGATTAGGGGACGGATCAGAATGTTTAGGGTTAACTTTTTGAGACAACACTACCTCTGAGTTCGTTCTATGAATGAAAGCATTTCTCGTAACGTAGATTCTTAAGGCTAACAGATCTGTATTTGTCTATATTTTTTGTTCTTGATAGATGTATCTCCGGGCATAGCTTTCTGTGGTGTTTTTAAAGTTATGAATTGTTCACTCTGTCTGTCTTAGTTCGAAAAATAAAATAGAATCGTTTTGTAATTTTTTTTTGCTTCGTTTGTGACACGTTCTTTCATATGCGCGTATGTGTGTTCTGTAAATTTCATGTAGTTATGTAAACATTGGGATGTATGTGTAGTCCTGTCGTTATTAAATGTATGTATAATTGTGTAGACATTCGAGTGTATGCGTAATTAATCAATTTAAGTACTTACTGTTTTGTTCCACATATACTTTATAATTTGTAAACATTCCGGTGTTGATTTCGCATGTGTCTTTCGCACATGTTTTACTGTGACTGTGCTTTGTCTGGCAGTAAAATTTCGTTTTTGTGATTATTTTCGTTAAAAGGCCGCCTCCTTCAAGTTTTCCATAGGTTCCTTTATCCCATTCCACCGATGTTATTAGATTAGATTGAATGGAGAACCCGTGTAGCATATCCATGTTGTTGTTAGTATTATTATTATTATTATTATTATTATTATTATTATTATTATTATTATTATTATTATTGTTGTTGTTGTTATTGTTGTTGTTGTTGTTATTATTTTTTCTTTATCACAAGTTTTGTTGGAGCTCTTGGTGTCTTGCATGCGTAGCGAGCTTACTACCTGCAGCCTACGGTAGCATGCTATTCAGTCTTTTCACCTATGTAATACCTGGTTTTTTATGGCCGTGTCATGGAGGCAAACTTTTGTAACAGTACTAACGGGCACTCTTATCCAATTTCTTTTGTATTCCTCTTGATGCCTTCTGATACAGTTCCTAAGGACCTAACAATAATTGGTACTATCTTCACCTTCATTTTCCATAGTCGGGCTATTTTGTTCATGACTATTCGTGGGTCAACTATATAGCATATGTGGTGTGCCTTGTCCACCACCACTAGGTCTGGTCTGTTATGCTCTAGCACCTGGTCTGTTAGGATTGGGAAATCCCAAAGGATTTTGCTAGTCTCCGACTCCGCCACTCTCTGTGGTTCGTACTCATACCACGTCGTCTTGCCTCTCTCTAGCCCCCAATTGTCGAACAGTTTCCAGTGGAGTACTGTCGCTACCTGGTCGTATCGGCACAACTTGTAGTGGTGTTGGGAAAATCTAGGTAATTCGTTCGTTCATCCACTCTATAGCAGAGACACTTGCTCATCCCTCAGGTTGACTCTCCAGTTCGTGGTCAGAGATTGGTCCGGTATAGTGCTCTCGGTCTCTTTCATCAACCAAATCCCATCTATTTTTCCAGCAACTTCTGTTGTGGCTACATGGAATTGATTATGTAGTCTCTTCTTGCGTAATTCTTCTTCATGTCCTTTTTGAACTTCTCCCTTTGTTTTCCCTTTTGTTCTGCTCTGACTACTCCCTCGTTCTTAACTGTCAGTAGCAAGGTTTCCTTACTTACGACTAGGTAACTCATTAAACTCTCGAGTTCGATACGCACTCAGTGAAGCCAATATTTTTCTCACTCGCCTTAGTTACTCTCTTTTTGTCCTTTCCTTCATGTCATGGTGTTTGATTCCATCTGCCTCAAGTATTCCCAGGTATTTATAGCTGGATTAAGGTTGAATTGCCTTCGTCATTTTACCACTTGGCAACAATATGCCTTCTGTTCTGGCAAACTTTCCTCGTCTCATCATCATCGTAGCACATTTTGAGTGTCCAAACTCCATCTTCATATCATTATAGAAAATCCGCACAGTCTCGACTAGGCTGTCCAGTTCTGCCTCAGTTTTTGTCGTCAATGAATAGCAAGTGGTTTAATTTTCCCTTACCTCTTCTCAGAACATACCCCAAATTTGTTTTCTGTAACATTTCACTCAAGGGGATCATTCCCAGCACGAATATCAGTTGGGGCACACTGTCCTCGTGGAAAATCCTCTCTTGATTTTCACCTAGTACTTGCTTCCCTGCTGGCAATTCCGTTCTCCCGTATTTTATGCTATTCCATATAAGGCTTGTCATATTCGATGCTACTCCATACATTTCCATTGCTCTTATTATCCAGGAGTTTGGTGTCACATCGTATGCTTTGCGATAGTCATCCCATGCCATGCTCCGGTTTTGTATGTCTTCTCTTGCAGTTCCTGATGATTAAATTATCAATTAAGAGCTGATCTTTCGCTACCTGGCTCCATTTTCGGCACCCTTTCTATTCAATGGGTAGCAGCCCACTGATTTCCAAGTATCTGTACAATTCACCGACCAAACACCTGCCATTAGTTTCCACATTAGTGAAAGCATATTATTGGTATAAAGTTGGATGCAACATTTCCCTTTTCAGGACCCTTGGCACATAACAATGTCTTTCCCTTTGTCATCCAGCTGCGTACTACGCCTTCTTTCAAGTATTCATCTAACTGTTGTGCTATCCTTTCATAGAGCCCTCTCAGCTTCTTCATCCAACAACCTTGGACCTTGGACAGATCATGCAAAACAGATTGTTTGAAGCAAATCAGAAGAAAATGTTTCAGAAACTAGATAGACAAAATCACGTAACAATGATATCAGATGCAGAGGAAAGCAAGGCACTCTGGAGAGGGATCTGAGAACAACCAGTAGAGCATAATGATGAAGCGGAGTGGCTGCATGAAATCCCAGATAGATTAAGAAATATAGAAGTCCAAGAAGGCATAAAGATAACTACAGAAATGATTAAAAAAACAGTTACGAAAATTCCCAATTGGAAGAGTCCAATTGGGAATTTTCGTAACTGTTTTTTTAATCATTTCTGTAGTTATCTTTATGCCTTCTTGGACTTCTATATTTCTTAATCTATCTGGGATTTCATGCAGCCACTCCGCTTCATCATTATGCTCTACTGGTTGTTCTCAGATCCCTCTCCAGAGAGCCTTGCTTTCCTCTGCATCTGATATCATTGTTACGTGATTTTGTCCATCTAGTTTCTGAAACATTTTCTTCTGATTTGCTTCAAACAATCTGTTTTGCATGATCTGTCTTTTTCTATTGTCATATCATTACAGTTTTGCTTTGATTGCTACTACTCCTTGTTTCAATTCTTCCAATACTCCATCATAACCTTTATCTCTTATTCTGTATGTTCTTTCCGGCATTATTCTATCAACTTCTAAATGTGTTTTTAATTTTGTTTGTTTCTCAAAAATTTGTCTACGCCAATATGGTTTTTTTACCTTCTCTTGTTCTTTTCTTTTGTACCCAACCTTGTCTGCAGCAACCATAGCTGCAGCCCAAATAATCTTCTTAGTTTCTGTTATATTCCTCGTCCAAGAACCGAATCTATATTTTAGGTTTCAACATTGAGCTCGAGTCGTTCAATGTACCTCATTTGCTGAGAATGCATTTACATTTACACTTTGCTCTACTTCTTCACTACCGCCTTTCATTTTCTGTGTCTCACTGGGCACGTTATCTGTTGGTGAAGTATTATTTCTGTCTACTATTTTTCTTTTTATCTCTTCTATTTCCATATCTGTTAACCTCCCTTTTGCTCTTATTGCTCTTGCCTGGTCGGCTAACCGTTGCTCACTTGTTTCGAAGAGCCTTATCTCATTCCATTTTAATTTCATTCGTTGTCGGAATCCTCTTCTGCTGGGGTTCACTACTGATCCAACATTCAATTACCGTTCGGTTTACCTCCTTATCTCACTTTCGTCTCTCCCGCTGGCTTTGTTTACAAGTAGTCTCTAGATGACGACAAGGTTTGCGCTGCACATCCACAGGGCACCTATCGGGTGAAAGGGTTTCACCTTTGGTTTCAGCCACATTAACACCATTATTTGATATATTTGTATTAAACATTTTCACTCAACATTGAGGTGTGTGTTTTAGGGTTAGCCACCAGCCAGTATTTATATCAAGACGCTATCTTTAGTAAGATTGTCAACCAAGACTGCAGAGCTCTTACTACCCATAACTTGGGCCTGTTCTCTTCGAATTTCTGTTTGTTGGGGACCATGATCCTGATTCTCACTATCAGAAAGGTGTGCGTCAGTTGGTCCCATTTCTTCATCCAAATATTGCTCCGGAGTCAAACTCCGATTCGCGGTTCATTCGTCTTCATCCCAGGCATGGAGCCATTGGACACTGACAGGTTGTCACCACTGTGATTAAGGAGTCCTATTTACTCCAGTTTTAAATCAAAGTGAACCTTCTAGACAAACTGCCAACCAAGGCTCACGTTTTCTCTCTAGCCGTTTTCAGAGTGAACATTGACTTTTCTGAGTTCCTCTGCCCCTTACTGGGTTTTGTTTTTAATCCCGCAGTGTGTCGAAAATCCACCTTCCTCACCAAGCAAACTTAGCGGGGTTGCTGGTTTAGTCGCCAACGACTAGTCGGTTTCACGACGTCACTTGTTAATGATTCTGGGTAATTACCAATCTGGGTACTTATTTACTTGTTCACTAATATAATTTCACTATTACTACTATAGCCCATTTATTATTATCATTATTGTTCGGTAGTTTTATTTTTATAACGTGCTTTCACTTCACTACCGAGCGCAGCTCTGTGTGCCTTGGGTATGTGCTGTGGTTTGCTGTGATGCTCTTATTGTTACTGTATTGAAAGTGTTTTACGTAGGATGTGTGAAGTGCCAAGTAGTGCTATTTTCTGTATGTTATATATGCGTGATAGTCCTGATGTTTTTGTTATGTATTTGTCTGAATATTGTTTTATTATACCTAAGGCACCTACTATGATATGAATTGTTTCTGTTTTCAGATTCCACATTCGAGTTACCTCTATTTCCAGGTCATTATATTTTGAAAGTTTTTCCATTAATTTTAGGGAAACGTTGTCATCTGCTGGTATTGATACATCAATTAGAAAG
>NC_068992.1:36853065-36857677 GCF_001194135.2 Octopus bimaculoides | reverse complement strand
GCTTCACCGACCATATTTGTTTCCAGAATTCTTCCACTTCTGCTGTTGGTTGGTAAAATTTTTGGGTATTGAATTTGAACTGTTTGTTTTGTTCAAAGAAACGTTGGCGTTTCTCATACCGGTGGATCCTTTATTATTATTATTATTATTATTATTATTATTATTATTATTATTATTATTATTATTATTATCATCCTCATCATCATCATCATCATCATTATTATTATTATTATTATTATTATTATTATTATTATTATTATTATTATTATTATTATTAATGTTTATACCAAACATTTATTATTCAACTACGGTCGCAATTTACTTACACGCATCATCTTTCAGAGCTTGTCGCCAATTCAGTTCTTAACCAAATTGAAAACTGTTAACATCTTTGAAGAGGACTAATCCCTAGCTACATTTTGGTATAGAAAATTGAGATTTAATCCAGCAGAAAATTTTTTTACATGTAGCAACGTTATAGGAGAGTAAGTAACGTCACCAATCAAATTTAGATCTAAATAGCTTTTGTATTTTAAAAGCAAAATATATTTATCTTAGCTTCAATGATAGAAGAAAGTATTAAAAATGTTATAGTTTTGTTCCCATGCAACAAAAAGTTGTAGTGAAAAAGTTGTGAGGTAAAATATCATGAATATAAAGCAAAAAATTGGATTTAAGTATAATTAACTTTATTTATTTTTAAAATAAGCTATATTTAAATTAAAATTAAATGATGGATCTCAATTCGAGGAATTTCGTGGTATCTATCTCATGCAATGAAGTTTTAAAAGAAATAAGTTGTGAGTGTTTGTCAAATTTGAGGGTAATAATATAGTTGTATACTTTTTATGAATATAATTCGATTAGGGGAATTTTAATATATAACACCAGCATGATTGAGGTAAGGAAAAAATTATCAACGACATCGCTAATTGACACCTTTGAGACATTATTAATTAGCATAATAGCATAGCCTGACAAAAGCAAGGATTACATGGAAATATGCGATCCAGAGAAATAATATTCTTAAGATTATAAACCTGGAGAATTACAGTACAAGTTATTACACTTTAAAAAGTTCAGGACAACTTATTACATCTGGTAAAGTACACAAGAAAATTTTTACTTTAAATATTGCAGTTAAGGATAAATTTTGAAAATAAAAAAATATTTGATTTTAATTTACAAAATAACATTATAAATAAAAAAGGTACCATCATTTTGTTAAAATATTAGCTCACTAAAATACTTTAAAAATGAGGGCCAAAAGTACCAATATAGCTAATGTTTTATGCGAATTAGAAAAGCATATATGGTAGGCAAATTCATAATGTAAAAAATAGGCATTGGGTCAAGACAAAAAAATGTGATGATTTGGCTATGACTTTACTGTGAATTTGTTGTTATAGGTAGATTTTACTGTAATATACTACTAATTTTAGTATTATTATATTTATTGTACTAATTATGTACTACTATTATTTTTTATAACCTATTTTCAAATTTCAAATTATTAATTAATAATTAAAAGAATAAATTTTCTAAAGTGCAAAAAATATTTTAATTGAATTATTTTTAATTTTTGATAGAAATAACAAGTAATAACAAATAGAAGTAATAACTTGTAATATACTTTTTAGTTTTAATGAAAGCTAATATTTTCTAAATCTAAATATTTTATTTGAAACGTAATCCTTAGCTGCAATATTTTAAGTAAAAGTTTTCTTGTTCTGTACTCTACCAGATGTAATAACTTGTCCTGAACTTTTCCAAGTGTAGATAACTTTATTTTAATTTTTATTACACTCACTATCAAGTTCCAACTTATTTAATATTCTACCATTTCCGGGTATTTCATTATTTTGATTCTGGATATAGTTAGTTCTGTCCTGACACCCAGCTTCAAAATAATGCGTGGTTATTGTGATTTTCATTTTGTGCAAGTACATCCTCATTAGCCGAAATATATAACACCAGCATGATTAGCCGAAATACCCCAAACACAAGTAGATATACCTACAAGATAGAACCCATGATGCTTCCAGGACGGCTAAAACTCCCACTCACATACCTTAAGCATTCATTTGATTTGTGATACGAGCGGTATAGTTCAGTACTTAAACCCAAAGTAACATCAAGGAAGTTAACCTTAGCATAATCGTAGCATAATCATATATAAAACCACGCGGGCATTGTCTGAAGACTGCGATATCGCATGAAACTAATAGTAGCACATAAATATTTTTTGTTTATTAAATAATATCTCTCACCAGATGGAGTGCTTTCTTCATTGATCACGGAGCAGTACGCTATATATGCCCAGTGGTTAGAGCAGCGGACTCGCGGTCATAAGATCGCGGTTTCGATTCCCAGACCGGGCGTTGCGAGTGTTTATTGAGCGAAAACACCTAAAGCTCCACGAGGCTCCGGCAGGGGATGGTGGCGAACCCTGCTGTACTCTTCCACCACAACTTTCTCTCACTCTTACTTCCTGTTTCTGTTGTGCTTGTAATTCAAAGGGTCAGCCTTGTCACACTGCGTCACACTGAATATCCCTGAGAACTACGTTAAGGGTACACGTGTCTGTGGAGTGCTCAGCCACTTGCACGTTAATTTCACGAGCAGGCTGTTCTGTTGATCGGACCAACTGGAACCCTCGACGTCGTAAGCAACGGAGTGCCAACATATATATATATATATATATATATATGTGTGTGTGTGTGTGTGTGTGTGTGTGTATATATAACTGGAGTTAAACGCAGGTGTTATTCTTATTCACATCTTTTTACTTCCGACATATGTTTCGAAGAAAACAATGATAAAGAAGAGATCCAGGACGACCGGGATCGAGTCCAAGCTACAGTGACCTACCACGGTATGTAACGTTACATACTACGGTACGTGACGAGGCGCCTTTACAGCCAGCCTGCTTGGTTTGTCCTGTTGTATCTAATAGCAGCACAAAACATACAACTTGCCACTCAATGACGAACTGACGCAGAGGGTATGTGACCAGGGGCAGCTGCCAGATACTGGAACAGATACTGTTCTAAATATGCCAAAAGAAGGAAGGTAAGGCAAGGCTTAGTCGACATGCTAGTTAGCCCATACCTGGGACCCTAGCAAGTGCTACTACACCGCGTCAGAGTACACCTGGGAATAATAATAGTTAAGAAGTAGTTCCACACTCCTCAAACTTTTGGAATTCACGTATCGGGTCCAACTATCGCATGCATTTTAAGATCATACTCAGAAAGGTGACTGCTCCGGTGTGATCATCTAATGGCACCTTACTGAAATTGATTGTCTCCCATTGGTAATTAAAAAAAGATTGCTTTTATATTAGATTCATGTCTTTGAAAGTTTAAAAAAATATTTGCTTCCAGTTTTCTAGCTTCAGTGATGTCTATATCTTTCTATCTGTCTCTGTCTCCTCTCTCTCTCTCTCTGTCTCTGTCTCTGTCTCTCTATATCTGTCTATCCATCACTGTTTCTATATCTATCTCTTTGTATCTCTCTATATCTTATCTATCTTATTTGTTTAACTAGCTAGCTAGCTTTCCTCTCCTCCTCTCTCTATATCTCACTCACTATTGTTTTCACAGTAAGTTTTCAATCGCTATTTACAAACAACAGCAAATTACTGAGCGAAAGAAGTTCACAATTACTGGTGAAAGTAATTTCATACATAAGTTACTGACAGAAGTAGCTTCATAAATTTCACTTCAATCCGTGCACTTCGTTAAATTTGCCTACAAATTTCTTATTTACTTTTGCAAAGTTTGTGCTTTCTTGTTGTTGGCGGAATTGCTGTTAAAAGTAAGTTCATAATTTACTGACAGAAGTTATTCAAACATTTCACTTAAATCTTAGTTAATTTCCCTAAAAATTTCTTACTTACTTCTGCAACGGTTTTGTGTTTTCCTGTGGTTAACGGCTTTTTCTGGTTCCTTCGATACTGGCTCTTTGGTTCACTGACAAATTTCGCTTCAACCCATGCAATTTTCTATTTTCCGTAAAAATGTCTTATTTACTTTCTGCCCGTCGTATTAAGAAATATAATTTCCGTTACCCAGTTATTTTTATTGTTTACTATCTTCAGCACCCGTATATTTCTGTATACATATATAACCATGCCTAGAAGGAAAGTGTCAAATTTGTCTACAATGTCAAGTTCAGCCAAAAGAATGTCTCTGTCCAGCTGCAGAAAGGGAAGCATAGAATCTCCACTGCAGAACGAAGAGCAGTTGTAACAGTTTAGAGAAGTAACTTTTATGAAGCAGCTTTCAATTATGATCTAGCAGTTCATTATGCAGATGATACTAGAGTTTCCATTGGTGCAATGTATTTATATGTGTGTAGTTGTAGGTACTTTATGTATGCATATGGCAAACAGTAGTGATATGAAAATATAATTTGGTAAGTGTTTGATAATTAATGAAACAAATATTTGTCTCAAACAGGAAGTAAATGACTGACAATAGACATAGATTTAGTTCAAAGGTGCAATTTATTATCTTCCAAACTGGAACAAAACCAGCTGAGAAACGGAAAAGAAACAATACACACAGACAGACACACACATGCATATATATATATATATATATATATA
>NC_068992.1:36848124-36852990 GCF_001194135.2 Octopus bimaculoides | reverse complement strand
TATATATAAAACATATTAGTTATTTATACTTGAAAATATTAAATTGTTTAGGAATTTTTGGTCATTTAAAATATCTGAATACTTTTTTAAAAATTCAATTGATGTTGAACCGCAGATTATTATATTTTTTAACATATTGTTCTCACTTTCCGGTATGGAGTAGTAAAATTTTGCTATTCTGCTGGTTCTCAGCTTTTTACATTTTTACTGATGCATTTATTTATTTGTTTTGATTTCTCTAAATCCAGTCTCAGAGTCCATTTTTAGTCTTTGGATGGTTTAAGGCTGTAAAGTTTAAAGGGACGTTTCACGTGACTTCCCATTAATCTTGGGAATCCAGGCGACAATCCTTCATTACCGGAAATACGATCGAAATTTCTTCGAAAGAGTCGGGATCCAGCTCCATCTCCCATTTTATAGAAACGACTATGACTGATAGCATCAAACTGACGCTTACCCATGCTAGCAAAATTACTATCTGAGATCGAATCAAATTTTCTTTTACCCATTGTGTTGAACATTCCGTCAGATATTGAGTCGAATGGACGTTTACCCATACGACCAAATGAGCTGCTTGCAATGGAGTCAAATTTCCTCTTACCCATTGTATTAAATGAACCACCATCAATCGAATCAAAAGGCCTTTTTCCCATTTGGCTAAATGCTCCCCCAGAAATAGAGTCGAATTTTCGTTTTCCTAATTGTGAAAATGAACTCCCCGATATGGAATCAAAAGGTCGTTTCCCCATTGAACGGAAACCTGTTCCATCGATTGAATCAAATCCTCGCTTATCCAAAGATGTAGTTTCTATAAGATCTTCTGGATCAAGTCCTGGATATTCAACGGAGTGAAGAATGTATCGTTTCTTGAGATCTGGGGCACTTTCCTCGTTTTCCACTGGACGAGATTCTCTTTCACTGGAGAGTAACTGCAAAAGAAAATGTAATACATTTGTCATGTAAAATCTGAGCATATTAATCTGATATAAACTGGACAGTTATAATGCATTAGTTTCTGTTTTTCAAGTCATGCGATTGTTTATTCCCATTTTCCCATTTTTCTATCTACTTCAAGGAAAACATTTTCTCAATGGTCATTTTTAATATGAAGACAATTTTGCAAGTTTCGAAGTCATTATTATGATATTTGATTTCACACATTTTGCAATGATTTTAGCAATATACGAGAACAATACATAAAAATCTGGTTACAACCACAGCAATGATAATAATAATAATGTTTTTACTATACGCACGGGGCCTGAAATTTTGTTGGAGGTGGGTTAACTCGATTACATCGTCCCCAGTAATCAACTGGTACTATTTTATCGACCTCGCAGAGATGAAAGGCAAAGTCGGCCACGGCGGCATTTGAACCCAGAACGAAAAGACGAACGAAATACCGCTAAGCATTTTGCCCGGCGTTCTAACGATTCTGCCAGCTCGCCGCTTTAATAATAATAATGAGGATTATAATGATGATGATAAAAGTAACAATCTGGAAGAAGACCTGTTTCCAAAAGAGCGAAAGAAATGCTGCAAGGGCTCATAAGGCTGTAAAGACCAGCTATTGATCAATAAAGCCATAACTGAACGCAGCTGAAGGAAAAAGAAGGGTTTAGGTATGGCTTGGATCGATTATCGAAAGGCTTTTGACAGTATTCCCCACACATAGGGCCTAGAAACACTAGCCACCAGCAAGGTAGCATCAACAATCATGAAATATATAAAACATGCCATGAATAAATGGCAAACAGCTCCAGACAAAAGAGGGACTCATAAAAACCAAAGCCATCTCCATTAAAAGAGGAATATTCAAGAGATACACGCTCTTTCCACCCATTTCTGCTTAGCACTAACACCTTTACCTTACATGCTAAACAGAACTGGATGTGGAAACAACTGTTACGGCAAAACAATCAACCATCTCTTATATATGGATGATCTAAAACTACAGACCGTGCGTGTATTTACCAAAGAAATAAACATGAAATTCGGCTTACAAAAATGTGCCAGAGCAACCTTGAAAAGAGAAAAACAAGTCACACTACATAAAGCAAATGAAATAAGAGAGTTAGACCAAAACCAGACATACAAATACTTAGGAATCAATGAACTAAATACGATACAACACGCACAAATGAAAAAGAAGATAAGAAAGGAATTCTATAGACGAGTTAGATTAATGCTGAAAACAGCGCTCAATGCGAAAAACAAGATAATAGGTATCAATATTCTAGCCGTCCCAGTTATAAGTTACAGCTACAACATTCTTAACTGGACTCTAAATGAACTAATCAAAATAGGCAGGAAAGTAAGAAAAATAATGAGAGAATTTAGGATGCACCGCCCAAAATCTGACATAGAAAGGTTATATACATAACATATTGAAGGTGGTAGAATCCTTATACAGCTAGAAAACTACTATGAAATAACTACCATAGGATTCAGAAGCAAGGAAACTTGTACAAATAGCCACAAAATTGTCTTCTGTCTTTAAGTAAGCTGAAAAATACAAGAAAGAAATTATAGTACCTGATATCTATAAAGATAAAGAAAAACAGCTAAAGCTGTGAAACAACTCAAATCCAAACTAGAGTTGGAACAAAAACGTCTCATGTTAAAATGATGGCATGAAAAGCCCTTAAATGGAAAATATTATGTGAAAATAAACAGTAAGTTTAGCCCTTTAGGGCTCAGATTAATCTGCCAAATGTAAAGCTTATTTATTCACATTGTTTTGAATTTATCCTGCATTATATTGTTGCTTTGAGGCTTCAATGATGTGATTGTTTATGTGTAACCCTTCTGTTACCATATTTCTGTTGAGATGCTCTGTGTTTCTTTCAATTAATTTTAAATATAACAAAGAATTTGTTATATAGAATATAACAAAGGGAGTAGATTGTACGATGCATGTGTGTGAACTGCCATGCTTCACGGCAGTGAAACATGAGCCATGACTGCGGAGGACATGCGTAGGCTCGAAAGAAATGAAGCTAGCATGATCCGTTGGATGTGTAATGTCAGTGTGCACACACGACAGAGTATAAGCGCTCCGAGAGAAATGTTGGACATAAACAGCATCAGATGTGGTGTGCAAGAGAGACGTTGCGCTGGTATTATGGATGGATGAGGAGAGATGTGTGAAGAAGTGCCACTCTCAAACAGTTGAAGGAATCCAGGGTAGAGGTAGACCCATGAAGGCATGGGATGAGGTGGTGAAACATGACCTTCGAATGTTGGGCCTCACAGAGGCAATGGCAAAAGACCGAGACCTCTGGAGATATGCTGTGACTGCGAAGAAAAGAAATAGACAAAGCAAATTCTCAACAATGGCTGAGAAGACTTCCCTCCAGAAATCACCAAAATCACATAATGAAAAAATGCAACAAATAACTGCAGAATATGTGGTGATGGAGAAAGGACAATAAACCGTATTGCAATGAGAAAGCAACCATACTTTGGAATATGCCAAAACACACAGATAAAGAAATGAAGGTTAATAGGCTGGATATAGTTGTTAGAGATCACCAAGAAAAAATGCTTTCTAATCGATGTATCAATACCAACAGATGATAATGTTTCTCTAAAAGAAACGGAGGAACTTCCAAAATACAAAGATCTGGAAATAAAGCTAACTGGAATGTGAAGCCTAAAAACAGAAACAATTCCTATAATAGTAGGCGCATTAGGTATTTCGGTAATTTCAACCAATTAATGACATCTATTGAGGTGAAAACAATTACTGCTGTGGTTCGTCAACAAGACGTTCTGGTGGTGTAAATTTACTTTGTCACTGTTATTTCTGATATATTTACATTTGAGATACACGTGTATATAGTTTAATCATTTCAGTTATTAGTTATTAAAAAAAAAATTCAGTCTATTTTGTTTGTGGAAGTATTTTCGTTTTGTTTTAGCGTTTTCGAAATTGCCTATTTTGAGATCTTTTCCCTAGAATAGAATTACTGCCGTTGTTTGTCAACAACAACTATCGGCGGTATATATTTCGTTTGTCACTGTTATTTATGACATCGTTCGTGTGTTTGTACTGGTTTTAGCTTTGGGGTTTTAGCATTAGGGTTAGGGTTCGGGTTTTAGAGTTAGGGTTAGGGTTTTAGGGTCAGGGTTAGGGTTTTAGGGTTAGAGTTAGGGTTTTAAAGTTAGGGTTAGGGTTAGGGTTTTAGTATTAGGGTTAGGGTTTTAGGATTAAGGTGGGGGGTTTTTAGGGATAAGGTTAGGATTGGAATTTTAGGGTCAGAGTTACAGAAAAATGTGAAAAATGAAGAAATTGGAGGGGTGGGGGGAAATGTCTTCCCGAAAATAGCAGCTGAATAAAACCCTAACCTAACCCTAAAACCCTAACCCTAACTCTAAAACCCTATCCCTAACGCTAAGACACTAACCCTGACTCTAATACTCTAACCCTAACTCTAAAACCCGAACCCTAACCCTAAGGCTGAAACCAGTACAAACGCACGAACGATGTCATAAATAACAGTGACAAAGTAAATTTACACCGCCAAAACGTCTTGTTGACAAACCACAGCAGTAATTGTTTTCACCTCAATAGATGTCATTGATTGGTTGAAATTACCGAAATACGACAACTTTAACACGAAATAACTCGAAAATAAAGAATTTTCTTAAAAACGCCAACAGTAAATGATGTTTTAAATGACACATTCTACCAGTATACGAAATTCGAAAGTGTTCAGTTACAAAAAATTACTTTTTTTATGTGCCGGCCAAAAGGAAAAGATCCGAAGAAAGAATTTCACCGACAGTGACGCCGAGGGAATTAAACATTTTTGAAGAGAAAATATCACCGTCAGCGAAGTCAAAAAAGTTCGCCGAGGTAGC
>NC_068992.1:36845333-36847654 GCF_001194135.2 Octopus bimaculoides | reverse complement strand
ATATATAAAACAGAGGAGAAAATTGTGGAAAAATACCTCAAACCTATTTGACCTGATATTACGTACATTAACCGTGGCAAAATATTTGGAACGGTCGAAGTGAAGTTTAGGTCAGAAGAAGCAGATAAGAAGTACTCCTCGGTGACCCTCAGAACGGAGGAGGTGGGTCTTCTTCCCGTATATATGGGAAGAAGAACGTCAAAGGGGAAAGTCAACAACATCCCTCCAATAGTTGATGCTACCTGTTTAGTGGCAGCTATCACGATGGGCCTGGAGGACAAAATAACTATACCCCAGGCCTCTGTGGAAAGGAGGAGAATCGACAATGCTAATTCAAGCAGAAGTCGCAACCCTCGAAGACATTGCGGAAATCGTAAATGTTGGCAGAGAAGAAAGATTGATAGTATTTGTTGAAGGAAGAAAACTAAGGTGTTTTAACTGCAGGTTGAAGGGCCACATCAGGTCGGAATGTAAACCGAAAGAAAAAGAACAAGAAGAAGAAGAATTAGAAGAAACAACAAATGAAACGCCAGCACCAACACCGAAAGTAGAGTTAACACCAATATCGACAGAATAGAGTGAAGAGAAAGATAGAGAGGAGGGGTGGTCGACTTTTTCCAAAAAAATAAAAGAAGAAAAGAACACAGACCACCCCTACTAAACTGAACTTAAAAAAGAAGAACGAAAAATAAAAAAGAAAATACATACATGGCCATCAAGGCATCACGTAATAGACTGATTAACCTTTTGGCAGCTATTTCATCTGCCAAACGGGTGAAAAAAACATCATCAAAAGACTTTCTCATCTACAGGGTAGGCTGGAAGGATTACCGACGGATTAAGTCCGAATTCTTTCACGACATAGGCCCTCTCAGAATGGATTTTTCTCCATATATTTACGAGGGCCTACGTCCAAATACGCCACGAGCCCGGGAAAAGGAGAAAGAAAACGAGAACGAAGGAACCTCGAACCACTGATGCAGAGGTAAGCGATGTCAAACATTCATGTAGGTTGTATAAATGTGCGTAGCCTGATGTCAGAATGGAAGTAAGGTCCTTAATGACATCATGTTGCGGAAATTGGATGTTATTGTTGCTAAAGAGACCCGGTTAAGGGGGCCAAGAGATCTGCTCCCCTGTTGAATGGCTACGAGAGTTTTTCTCTCTCCAGACTGTCCTTCTAGTGGGGAGGGGTGTTGGTCCTATTAAAAAGAAACCAGGTTTCTGAGAAAAAATTAATTTTTTCAGATCCAGAAGGTAGGCTGGTCGTCATGGACTTGACGTTCAGCCATGGTAAAGTTTTCAGACTATGCAATTTATGCACTCCAGCCATCCGGGCAAAGTGATTATTATCGGAATCTGGAGAAGTTTCTCGGTACATCACACACTTTAGTTGTGCTAGGTGGCTTTAACACAATCTGCGAGGTACGCGTAGATTATGTTAGCTCGAGAACTACTAGAAAAGGTAATTCTTGCTTCCTGGAACTGCTAAACCGCTTTAAGCTAACAGATCCTTATAGGCTGGAATTTCCGAACGCTCCAATGTGAACTTGGTCAAATAGCAACAGATCTTCCAGATCATACATAGATAGTCTTAATTAGAAAAGTAGATAGAAATATAGCTAAGTGTCCACAGTTTTACCCAGTCAGCTACAGCGATCATAAAATGATCACCTGTAGGCTTGACATAGATAAGCTATATAATAGAGGCTTCGGCTACTGGAAACTTAATACATCCCTTTTGGCGATTAAGGAGTACAGAGATCGGATTAGGTTGTTGATTCAGAGGGCATTAACCGGTACCATTATTAATAATAAATGGTGGTATGCCCGCAAGCGAGCCATTAAATTTGAGTCTATTAGATATAGCATAGGTTTAGTGGCTAGAGAGAGTAGGAGGGAATCAGTTTTAGTTAAGGAATTAGAGGGAACAATGAGAACTGGCTCTGCGATTCAGGTGAAGGCCAAGAGACTGGCGTTAAACCAGCACCTCAAAGCCAAACACAAGGGTTGCATTGTCAGGGCTAGACTCTGTGCTGTGGGTTGCGAGGGAATCAGGGCCGCAGGATGAGCCCGAGTGGTGGAAGCCCAACGTGGTAATGATGCTACAATCCGATCTTTGACGAACCAAAGTAAGTTGATAAACGAGCCCGAGGAGATGTGTGAGGCTTTTCAGGAGCACTTCACGCAGCTTTTCGGTGGGGGCAGCGGACCGGATAACGGGAGGGACCTAACGGACTTCCTCGCCGGGCTGCCGCGCCTATCGGGGCGGGACACAGAGAGCTGTGAAGGGCCGATCACACCTGAGGAGGTAATTGAAG
>NC_068992.1:36832375-36844518 GCF_001194135.2 Octopus bimaculoides | reverse complement strand
AAAGTCGGTTTCAGCCTACGTGGATGACATCACCATCATCGTAACCGAATTGGATCACCTCCAGAAGGTAGGCAAGGCCATTGAGGTTTACGAGACGGTGGCAGGAGCAAAAGTTAATCGTGAAAAGTCAGTCGGCTTGCAGCTCGGCACCTGGAGAGGCAAGTCGATGCCTCCTGACAGCGTCGTAGGACGTTGGACGGAGGGTCCGATTAAGTTGCTAGGAGTTTGGTTTGGACCAGACCTCCAAATAGAGAAGAACTGGGCCGAGGTATCGAGCAGGGTGATCCACATAGTCAAGACCTGGCCTTGGCGGTGGCTATCCCTGAAAGGGAGGGAAGAGGTAGCCAATATGTTCATCGCATCGGTCATAACCTACCGCCTAACCGTCGTTCCTTGCTCTGATTCGTGGTTGATCAAGTTGGAAAGATAGCTCTTCCACTTTTTGTCGAAGGGCTCGAATCCACTTGCGAGACGCTCTATTTTCTGCCAACAACCGTTAAAGGGTGGGCTGGGGATGCCTTGGCTGTTGATGCGCAAAAATGCGCTGAGGTTGAGACATCTTTTGCTCAACCTGGATGGTGAACGGGTGTGGTCTTCGCTGGCGAAACAGATGTTTCCCAAGTTCACTAGTTTCGGTGGATGGGAAACCTGGTTGAATCGAAGATCGAAGTTGAGTACATGGTATACGGAGTGTCGAAAGGCCCTCCTGCTGTTCCGTTGCTCGGGCAATGACTGCGGTGGGAGTTCCACCACTTTCTTTTATAGAGGGCTTGTAGAGGCGAAATGTAACGATACCTTAGGTCTCGACGATAATCATCTGACCAGTCTGTTCCGACGTACATTCGGGCCGAAGACCCTGGATAACTTTCAGAAGTCTCTGGCATGACAGTGTTACCGAGGAGCTTTACCTGTTTTGGACAAACTCACAAGGCATAGTGGCCGTGGCTCTTCGACCTGTCCAAGATGTGGGCGGGATAGGGAAACTGTCCCGCACGCTATTGTGCAGTGTTCGGAGGTGTCGGAAGTGTGGGTTTATGCTGAACAACTGTTGTCAAGTACAGGAAGAGTACAGCTATCGACTGAGTCTATATTAAAAATTGACCCACCTGATTTCCTCTCGAAAGAAGGTAAGATTTGTTTTCTCACTGTAGTAGCAACTGCAAGAAAGGTTATTTAGAGAACTAGAGGGAAAGGGTTAAAGTCGGGCATTTTCATTTCTGGCTCTGCACTGGTGGATTATTTCATCTTCCACCTTAAATGGAAAATAGGGCTAGAGAGGAAATGCCTGACTGCGGAAATGTTTAAGAACCGATGGAAGAATATAGCGTGGACGTTGCGAGAGGAGTAACCTCTTGAACGCGGTACAGGGCTTATCTCAGTTATCAGTGGCGAGGCGGAGCTCGTGGGGCCCGAGCTAAACCCGTGCTTCCACTCTATCCTCGGTCCCATCATTCGTTCATTTATATTATGTTAAATTTTTAAAAGTCATATTTTGTGTATTCCCATTCGTGTATCTGACCCCCAAAATCAGGTTGTATTGTCCTCTCTGTGTTGGCCCTCGTGGGCAATAAAAGAAATCTCACAAATAATTTCACATTATATTATTTAAGTCTATGAACTATATTTGGAATACAGGACAGTGTAATGGATTTTATACATAATTATTATGGATTACCACAGAAGAATTACCAAAGTGGCATATATGAATTTCAAGATTCTCATACTAAAGTCTACTTACCAAAATCAAAAGCAGTAAATTTTAATTTTCCCATATTACTTCATAACCTTTTTAAAAGACTACCATTCATTAAATTATACAAATTTCACATTTGATATTTCTGAGGAGCAGAGGAGTTATCTATAAATGCTTATCAATATAATTTGAGATAGAACATGCAGAGTATAAGGACCTGTTTACCCATCATCTCTTCATGAATAAACCAAATTTGTAACCTAAGCCTAACTCTAACTTAAAAGTCTCCTCAATATTGTATGACCTTTTAGCAATCCTTTGGAATATAAAATACAAGAACATGATAATAAATCAAGCAGATCATTTGTAACATTTGGAAGTAGATATATAGAGAACTGAACATTCCCGTGTTCTATAAATATTTGGTCTTAGATGAGAGTGTGAAAGCAGACTGAACGAAAATCTAAACGAATAATTTGACAGTATTATAAAACTTATCTCTTCAGTGAGAATACTCTTTGCTATAATATTGTATGGAACATGCAAAATACCGATGGGAAATATTCCCTATGTTGTGTATATTCTAAAACTGCATTAAAACGCCCTGTACTTGTTCCAACAAAATATACAAATTAGCAAAATAACGGAGCAAAGATTTACTACATGCATATAGCTACCCATTTTCAACTGCTTCAAAAATACAATCTATCGTACATTTCAAGCCTGCAAAATTTAAACAAAAGGACAATAGGAAAATAGTATGGCACTTTCGCATACACACAAGCTACAAAATGACATATATTAAGTCTGATATTATTTTCCATGAAAATATATTACTAATTATCAGCAAATAATATGAAATGACAAAAATGTACCGAAACGAGTTTAAAGTCAAAGTAATTAAAATCGCTATGGCACTTACGTAATGTATTTACAATCTCATTCATAACTGCTAGTAGAATACTAGAGTGATTTAAATCATTTCTGAAAGGGCATTAACAGTCTACCATGTTAACCATGAGCATCTTTGTTAGCCTCTGACATCTTTGTTCGAATTGAAAATTTTGTTTATCTTGAATATCTTTGTAACCTTGAACATTTTTATTAACCTTGAATATCTTTGTTAACTATGGTCATCTTGTTAACCACGAGGCCTTTATTAACGATGGACAGAAATATCTTTAAAAATAGAAATGTTATAATTTCTAAATCTCTCTAAAGGAGAGATACAGCAGCAGTACTGGGTATTAATATTTATTGCCAAACTAACGTGGCAGTCCTTAGAAATAGGTCGAATGCTGCTGTTGATTAGCTCCGAGAGGTGATCACCTCTAGCTAGCTATATGACACACCAACCTGTGTCCATAAACATTCGAACAGGAGAGGTCATCAACTTCCCTTTACTGGCTTGGCATCCACAGACCATTTTCGGGGTAGTTGCCCGGATGCAGCTAGAGGCGATCGCCTCTCAGAGCTAATCAACATCAGCTTTCCTCCTATTTCTCTGGACTGCCACGTTAGTTTGGCAATAAATATTAATACCCAGTACAGCTGCTGTATCTCTCCTTTAGAGAGATTCAGAAATTATAACATTTCTATTTTTGAAAATCAGTGAATGTGTTTCACTGAATAAACTTAAACAAAACCTTTGAACAGAGGTCAACAGCGACCCCTGCTTGACTCGGCTGCTCCACATTGATAAGGGGAAACTACCCCGAAACCGATCTGTGGATGCCAAGCAAGCAAACGGAAGCTGATGACCTCCCCTGTTCGAAGGTTTATGGATGCAGGTTCGTGCATCATATAGCTAGCTAGTGGCGATCGCCTCTCGGAGCTAATCAGCAGCAGCATTCGTCCTATTTCTCTGTACTGCCATGTTAGTTTGGCAATATATATTATAAATGTCTTTGTTATCCATGAAATATTTTAATTTTGAGTATTGACCATTTTTGTAGATGAAGCAATTCATGTTTTAAGGAAGGATAATCTTGATGCGTTTATCAAACTAATTATAATAATGAAAATAATTGTCCTTGAAATTTTGACTTACTTTTCATTTCATCAAAAGTCTCAAAATACCAAAATAATGTACTCGAATCAAATACATCTGTCAAAATAAGATCTCTCTGTCTAAATATTCAGTTTAAATTTGTTTCAAGTTTGTTGGTATTTTACCCCAATTTATGCATTTTCGGAAAGTGTTGTGATCATATAATTTATTTATTTTTGTTAACTCTATAAATCTTCTGGGTTTATAAGAAATTATTATTTAAGTATATGTTTTTAGTTATTTGTTTGATCAACATTTATAGAGCCTAAGGCAGTAACTGTTCTATTTATTATAGAAAATTATTTCATTTATTTTATTTTATATCAAGAACTAAATCTTAAGTACTGTAAAATAATTAAAACATCTGTATAGGAAAAAGTATGGGCAATTACGAGTTTTGAACAGATTGTTATAGCCTGGGAATATAATTAAATGCTACCCTTTCAAGCATAAAAGACTTCTTTGTGAATGTGTGTTAAAACGATAATTTAGAATTAATTACAGTTACTAATCTAAATATTAACAAGAATAGAAAATTCATTTGACTGCTGAGATAAGCTTAAACAATTGGTGACAGATACAACCAAGGCATTTTGCAAGATATTGAAAGAGGATTGATTTTTAGAGAGATACGTTTTGTAAAGTAGTTATTTGGAGACGTCTAGATGCAGATAACGTCAACAATAGAAGACAAATCAGTTGGTATTAAAGATAGAAAGATCTCATGAAAAGTCATAGTCTGCATCAGAATAGAAATAGTAGTTGAAACAATTGAATATTACGACGAGATGTAACAAAATATGTTTCATTAGAGTGAAATCGAATATAATGAGGAAAAGTTAGACAGCTACAAATTTTTGGTGAACACTTTAAGGATAAAATATTTTAGAATGAAGATTAAACGTTTGATTTTGTGTTTCAGATTAATAAATAAGATAGCTTTCAAAACCTCTAAACAAGTACAAACATGAAAGACAAATGATTCTTGTTCGCATTTAAAACTAATATTAACAAGAGACCCATGCTTTTAAAATGTTCTTTGAATTCTGAAAATTCTTCGTAATCTTCATTAAGCTTTTGGTAAAATGGATCTTTGTCTGTTTCGACGATAAGTATTCCTACTGTTTGATCAGCACACCCGCTTACTCAGTGAATCAGTGTGCAAGTGGCTTAGTATTCCATGGACGTGTGTAAGTCAACTCTATTTTGAATTACAAAGAGAGTCAATCCAAACTGTTTCCGTAGATTCCGTCTCTCCGATTTCATTCAGAAGGCTGTATGAGAAGGTACTTCTGCAAAGTGACACTCAATGGAATCATTTCTTGAACCTTTTTATTGCGATGCGAACTTCTTAACCAATCCATTCTGCTTAGTAAATGAATAACAATCTCATATCAACATAATATATCAATAAAATAGATAATACAATCAGTTTTTGACGGCGGTTAGGTAAAAATTACTTGGTACTTGCGAAATGAGATGGCTCAAGGCTCAACCAAGAATTGACACTAATACGCATACTCTAATCACCATCAACGAATACCGACCAAGCGTTTTGAAATACTGCGTGTTTAAATATATGAAGTATCCAGTTTGGCACAAACGATCGTTTTTGTTTAGCTCCAAGTCAGCCTTCATCGTTCCTGTTGTAGCCATTAATATTTTCGTACATCCATGGCTACACCATATAAAGTGTCCTTCATTTTAAAAAAAGTAGAATATGAGTCATGGTAGCGAGATTTTTCTGCTATGTCTACCATGTTGCGTGACCGCATAGAGGTTCGTTCGTTAGAATAAACGAGAAATTGCCATTTTTCAGTGCATTCCAACTTCTAAAATAATTATAAACACTATTTAAAGGTGTTGTTTCTTATTCCCGGATCATCCCTGACTCTATATTTTTTCGGATGTACTGCGCCTATGAGACTATCTTTATGATAATATACAACCTGTTATGATTTGGTCATAATATTTTAATGATTTTAGTTACTCATAATCTTCAGAATTTATTCTGAATATCAGCTAATAGGTAAATATTTCTTCATTTCCTCTTCAATATCTTTTGATTCACGGTTTTTCTATAATAGAGAAAAAAAGAAAAGAAAAGAAAGGACACTAAACCGCAGATGACACTAGAGCACGTATGTATTTGAACTGAATTATATTTCATTTCGTTGATCTGAATATACTCAATGTTTAGATAGGTAACTGACTGTTACATTAGGTTTCAATTTTAGTAAATATTTTTTCATGATATTGTCCATTTCTTAAAATTTTTAATTGAATGTAACAAAATAAATCAAAATCTCTGACACTAGCCTTCTGATTCTACATCCACTGAATCAAGAACTCATTGAATAATTGCAGTCACTGTGGTTAGTATTTTTTTCAGATGACGAAGCATCAAACCGTTGCACGACAATAATCGACTACAGAAAAATAAGATCAATATGACGAGGCAAGATACATTCCAAAAACAAACGAATATATAGAATTCTGTATATGTATATTTTCTGAAGTCACTTATTCAACAACCGAATATAATAGAACGTTAATAGTATTTTATATAATACTTCACGATTCTTAGATTTTCTCATACCTTCAAGCAGATTAAGTGGTGGATCAGATATTTAAGTGTACATTTTTTCACATCAAAAAGCTAATGTCCTAAGTATAATTGATGTAAAAACATATAAATGAATATTATAAAAACTACAACGTAATATACAAAAATGATCAAAACAAAACGGAAAGTGTAATGAATCGATGTCTTTCAGCAATGTCTATAGTGAAGACGACGAAACTTTTCTATTTTATCAGCCCTCTAATTGCGATTGAATGTTTTGATTTAGTTTTTCACGTACCGCTTCAACAGAATCTCATTTCACATCTTCAAACCCAATAACATACATTCGTACGTACGTACACGCACATACACATGTAATACATACGATAAATGGCTTCGGGAGCTATGGGGACTCATAAAGTATGTATTATTTATGGGCTTCTGAAATTGCGTATGTATTTGAAAGTTTATTGTATTTAGGGATTTGTAATAAGTTATATGTGTATACACATTAGTGCCTATATGTGTAATTGTGATCATAAGAAATATTGGTAGCTCTATCTAATTAAAGTGAAATGCTGTTGTTAGCTGAGCAAATCTTCGAAACGGATTTTATCCATACACTCCTGCTACGTTATTAATAATTTAGTGATTATAATTCAGTATTATTCATATCTGCAAATATATCTCTCACCCCATAGAACTGATAAAATAAACTAGAAACCAATACTCATACCCTCCTCTGAATTACAACATAACGTCGAAATTTACGTTGATATTCTTATCTATTATCTTCTTCCAAGGCATTATATTTTCCCTTTTGACTTAAGTTCAGAAAGTTTTGTGCTGAGAAAGCAATTATTATTCAGTAATCTAGAATATAAGGGTTTTTGGTCTACAGTACCCTGTACATTGGTTTTTATTGCCTTGCTGGATTTTATTTTGTTAGAGTTTATTTTGTGCCACGGCATAATTAAGCCTCCAGAAACCCTGTTTGACTCAATAAAAAGAACTACAATTAAAAAGAAATTTTAGCGACAAATAAGGCGTATTGACGACGAGGAGACACAAAAGATTAGTTTTTGGATAACATCAATATTACCACTCACATATTGCATAATGGTCTATTTCTATCTGGAATTTATTTACATCTTTTCATTAATGTAATCACCTCAAGTGAAATGTAAAGAAGCCGAGACCAAAACACAGTTCAATCTCATAATTTATTTCTTTCTCATTCAGTTACTTTATACGATTATCATTTCCTTTGTCCAATAAGAACACAAAAGTGCTCGGAATACACCGAGCTAGGGCTGTCAGTCGAAAAGTACAGCACACAATGATAGCACCTACTAAAACGCAGGAGAATACCAGGCAGGAAGTATTCTACAAAAGTGAAAATTTCTCGGTGATTGTATCAATTCAAGCCCCCAGGAGGGATCTAACTGATACTACCCTAGAGAAATAAGCCCATGTAGAAAGAGAACGGATCAAATAGCTCAAGATGAATGACACCATAGAATGGTATCAACCGGACCAAAATCATGACAGGATATACTAAACTACACTAACAGGACATACTGAGCATAAGTGAATGCTTTCACAGCAATAACGCAAAACCTTTCAAGTGATCGCTTTGATAGAGGGAAAGCAACAGAGCAGAAAAGAAAGAATTTCATCACTTGAGGGAGGAAATTATGATTCTCAACACATTGTATAAGTGAATTCATATCGAGGAATGGGAAACACCAAGAGCATAACGAGATGGGAACGTCTGTGTAGTCTTGGAAGAATAGGAAGCTCGCGGAAGCGAAAGGAAAGAAAGAGAGAGAAAATGGCTCAGTTTACCAAGAGCTGCTTTACATTCACCAGAACATTGCCGAGTGAGGCAAAATTCAAAAGATTAACTAGTCCCAGAGAAGACGTAGAAGTATGTTTTTGTGGGTAGGGTCATAACTGTAGAGTCAAGCCCTTCGGTGAAGGTAGTAAAAGAGGTAGCGAAGGCGACCCGAAAAGGATTTTCCCAAGGCCCAAGAGGTATAACATACAAGGTATATGAAATTTTCGACGCTCTGTCAGATTTTGTGAACGATGTTCCTGGAAAATGGAAGCGTTCCACTTTGCAAAAAAAGAAGGCCTCTGGGCTATCAGCCAATTCAAAACTATATCAGTTCTAAGTGTAGAAGGTAAAATATTCTTTTCAATATTGGCTAAAGAACGACTTCATACATGCTGGAGAATGGATGCATAAATTCATGTGACCAGAAAAGTGCTATCCCATTCTTCTCTGGATATACTGAATACAACAGCTCTCAGTAAGATGATCTAGGTGACCAAAAAGAAAAGAAAAAAACAAACAAAAGCAACGGAATTATGCGAACTATGAATTCTGTATTCTCTAATACATGCAACCCTAGAACACACCAGACATCAAGGAAATGGCAACCAGCTACATCTTAGCTATCTAGTTGTGTTTCAAAATTGTTCAGTTTACAACATATCAGAAAGACCTGGAATAAAGTGTCATAACTGGCTGCATATACAATTCCTAGGAAACAAGTTCAAGTAGATCAGTCAGTAAGTGATTATCTTACTGTGACAACCACAACTCACGTGGAGGCAATATAGTTGTTAACATTAGTTGAACACACGGCATGTGGGCATGAATGAAGTTTAACCATGTGTGTGTGTATGTGTGTGTAAGATCAAGCCTTCCAAGAAATTTCAAATCACAGCTTTACCAACTCAGACTGCTCACAAGACTTCTGTGATTGTTGACAGGTAATGAGGTTTGTATGACAAGGGTGGAAATGTAGAAAAGATCGGTATGTACCTCAGAAAACGGTTGGCCATCGGTCCAGGCGTAACTTCAGTAGGTATGTACATAAGATATGAACATTTCCAAGTTCCCCAGCTACCCACAGTCGGAGAATTCAAGGTAGTAAAGTGTAGAGTTGTAGATGCACAGGGATTCTTAGAATGAACATTTCAGATATGTTGGAGTGACTATAAAATCAGGAAGCATGTGGGCAGCCGACATCTCAGTAAGACAAATTATACTACATCGTTGGAATGACGTGCACAATACGGCATGGTATCAGTGTTTCCAGCAATGAAGGGATGCAGATAACAAGAAAAGAAGAGGCATGATCCAGACACAGATGCAGCTCCAGGAGAAAGAAGGAAGAATATCGAGAAATATTAAACTAGTATACTAAGGAACCTGGACAAAACGGAACCTTTGCAAGAAGTTGAACATATAGGCAAATTTTGTGGACATCAGAAGCTATCTTCATCTCATTCTTACTGCGTACAGTGAATGATACACCCCAAACGCCAACAAATCTGCACATGTGTGTAGTGTAAATTGATATGCACGTTTGCATGCGTACGTTGCATAATTATGTGTGTATATTTCTTCTGGCAGCGACTTGGTAGCATCGTTAGAGCTACAGATTCGCTTTACTGTATTTGTTCAAATTTTTTATGCTTTGAGTCAGCTTTGCATGTCATCTCTCCAAGGTCGATGAAATAATGTACCCATTAAATATTAGGTCGAAGGAATCGATTAATCCCCTTCCTTTTAAAGTGCTAGCCTAATCAGAATCCAACATGTTTATACTACATAAACTACATATACTAACTAGAAAGTCAAATTCCCGTTAATTTTATTAGCGATCAAATACAAAAATACAATTACCACTATTACCGTAGGTATCGGGACAACTGCCCGACTGACAAGAGCCCGATGGACAAGTGTCTGACGGACAGTTGCTTGACGGACAATTGCAATTTTTTAGTTAAATCTTGATATTTTTTTCTTTTTGGGTGAAGGCTGATATCCTTCCAGCATTTGGTCGATGATAGTGTCGTTAAGTGCTTGTTCCACCTTCAATACCTGATGAAAACGCCAGATATTTGGATGACTTGACGTTATATTCGCCTGTAAATGGTTATGCCATCCTTCCAAAAAATTAATTGTTCGTGGTAAATCATTGCATACGTGGTAATTCATGTTCCACATACAAACAGAAAAGAGTGGGTTGCCTCTGTTACGCTGTCGTATTCCACTGATATAAGCATCTTCAAAATAATCAATGACTGGATCTGCTTCATGGCACAAATTTTCTTGTAATTGCTCAAATGTTATTACAACATTGCTAGCACAAAAGCTAAAGTCTTTTGACACCTGGTGGTTCTTTAGTTCAGCAAACTGAGGAAAAATACAATTTTTGTGTACAGGAAGATTCGCCCAAATGACATGTAAAGTGAAATGAAGGACAGATAAAGATAAAGTGAAAGTGTCTGTTGGGAAGCTATCTATCGGGCAGTTGTTTCTATCGGGTAATTGTCGTCGGGAAGTTATCCGTTGGACAGTTGTCCATCGGAGAGTTGTCCGCCGGGCAGTTGTACATCGGGTAACTGTCCGTCGGGCAATTACACGTCGAGCAGTTGAACTGGAACCATTACTGTAAAATCTCTGAAAATACAAGGCGAAATAAAGACTCTAAAGGAGCACCCGGCATATAAGAAATAGCGGCCAAATTCTTTTAATAACATGTTTTATCACTTCAGGAAGGGAGAATACTTTGTGGTAATTATAAAAAAAAAAGAGAAAAAAGAAATGAAACGGTTTTGATTGAAAGTCTTCTCAATCATGGTGAACCTGAGGCTAAGCAACAACTATACGCTTAAGTATATAAATGGTCTGAAAATCAATTTTTAATCCGTAGAGTATCATATCATCATCAGATGTCTGTATTTGATTCCACCTTTTGATACTGTTACTTGGTGACTGAAATTCGATCGTAAATTTGCTTCATTTTATTCTGAACGTAGCAACTTTCACTAATTAACTATTTCTTAAGATATATATTCTCAAAAACAACATACATACATGCAATTGCCCACTCAACAGATGATGGAGTTAGTGAATTCAATCAAAAACTATGATACGCTACCATGCAAAAACATATAGTTAGTATAGTATTCCAGATAAAAGAAAATATTTATGACGAACAACTGCAAAATATGCAGATACTACATCAAAACTATAAATTTAGATTTATGCCTTTGATTATTGGAGCAGTAACAACTATGTGGAGGTGGGTTTCACGACTAATTAAAAAAAGACAAAGTCTTGGAGGGAACTGTATAAATATGTAAAACACTCAGAAATTTAGCTGGTAGTATGGATGTATATACATACATATGTGTATGAGTGTGTGAGTGCGTGTGTACAAAAGTACTTGTGTGTTGAGCAAGCTTCTAAAAGTATACAGATTTACAAACTCACTGACACGCATGCATGTAAAATGTACACACATCTACGGGCACCAACACATGCATGAATATAGCGACCATACATAATTATTAGAGTTTGAGAAAAGAAATCGTGAGTGGCAGTAGAATTCGGTTGTCCAGTTGTAAATAATGTGACTAATGTAAAAGATAAGAGAGATAACAGTAAACATCTTTTATCAAATTAACGAGAAAACTGCAGAGGTTACACCAGGCTTACAGCTTCAGATCTATAGCCTGTGACTGTTGGAACACGTGATTTTGTAATTATGTCACTACACCGATTGGTGAGTGTCAACCGCAAGTTTCTCAGACAAACATTTGCAAAAATACATAGATAGATAGATACGCCTTCATACTTACATACACTCAAACACATCAATATTTGTATATGCAGGAATGTACATCCACGTACACCACACACACACACACACACACACACACTTATATACATACACACATGTGCATATATACTTACACACACACACACACATATATACATATACATATATATATATATATATATATATATA
>NC_068992.1:36828692-36831161 GCF_001194135.2 Octopus bimaculoides | reverse complement strand
CATTTCACCAAACCTTTCTACCATTTCTGCTAGTACACAGCCTAATAATAATTTCCAAAATAGTCGCATTTTGAAAGAGGATTCAATAATAATAATAATAATAATAATAATAATAATAATAATAATAATAATAATGATAAAACAAATCGTGAGTGGCAGTAGAATTCGGTCGTCCAGTTGTTAATAATATGAATAATGTAAAAGATAAAAGAGATAACAGCAAATTTTTTTTTTATCAAATTAATGAGAAACCTGCAGCGATTAATAATAATAATAATAATAATAATAATAATAATAATAATAATGATAATAATAATGATTTCAAATTTTGGCACAAATCCAGCAAGTTCGGGTGATGCATAAGTCAATTACATCGACCCCAGTGTTTTAATGACCCAGAAAGGATGAAAGGTAAAGTCGACCACATTAGAATTTGAACTCAGAATGTGAAGAAGGACGAACTGCTGCTAAACATTATGCTCAGTGTGCTAACGATTTTATCTGTTCACTGCCTTTCAATAATAATAATAATCCTTTTTACTAAAGGTGTTGGGGTGGTAAGATAGTCGATGACATTGACCCCAGTGTTTCAGTGGTACTCAACTTATCGACCCTGAAAAGATGAAAGGCAAAATCAGCCTCGGCGGAATTTGAACTCAGAACGTCAAGATGGCCGAAATACCACTAAGCGTTTTACTCGGAGTGGTAACGATTCTGCCAGCTCACCAATGATAGTAATTCTTTATAATTTTAGTCCAAAGCCAGAAATTTTGAAGGAGAGCACGTCGACTTCATAGGCCCCAGTAGTCCACTGTGAAAAAGCGAAAGACAAAGCTGACTTTGGTGGGATTTGAATTCATGACTGAAACAAATAGCACAAACTACTCCGATATTCGAACGAATCAACCTGATAATAATGATACCTTTGTTAGATACAAACCAAACAGCATAAAAATGATATAAATATTGTGAGGGTTTACATAAGAGAGACGGCACGTTTTCTAAGACGTGAGGGAAGGGCATTTTCGACAGGCCTGGTTGATTGAGGTGCAACGTAGTAACAGCAACAGATGATGTGGAATGGGCCGCGTACTACTCGATTCTAAGCGGTGGAACATTCGAAAAATCCACTCAATAGGGTCAGTCAAATGTAAAAGTTTGAGCAGTTTTGCGAAGCTTTTACACCCACTTCTCTTATAGTCTAGCCCTTCACATTCCCATTATATGCGTAAGATACTCTTTCAGTCACTCACTCGTACTAAAGAGCGGGATATTTCCAAGATCGTTTTCAGATGCCTGAAACTTACACTCCGGGTCTAGTAAGAGCGCTCGTACCTCAAGATCCTGACTTTTCTAGAACAAGCCACTCCTCTCGATCCAATTCATTTTTGAGATTCAGATATCTCATAACTGTCGTGGATGGGAGGCAGTGTGTGCGTGTCGGAAATCCTGGTCTCCGTGATAGAACGAGATCTAATGATATGAGGGACATGATTTAGTCTCTGTCAATTCTGTTTGTGAGTGGATTGAGCTTTTGAGTGATTAGATTTTCTTATCACTTTCTGGATATCTGATTGGAGGAATGTGTTGAAATAGCGGTCTAGTTAGGGGGTGCGTATTTTTCGTTTTGCATTCGTGTCTTTGTTTTTGGTGATTAATTTTCGTGAAATAGCTAATATTTGCATTTTCTTGTTGTAGTACTGGTGTGTTACTTAAATTCTTACGATCATATGGATGATGTTGTGATCGTTATTGGTGTTGTTCATAATGTTATTAATTACTCTTTCTACTGCTTTATAGTGTTTCGTGGTTTATGTTGCATACAAATGTTTTCCTAGTACTGAGTTTTATTTTCAGTTGTGTGTGGTATTGCTATATAGTGTGACTTATTGTCTCTGGTTTTATGAGGTTAGTTATTTTTGGTAAATAATTTGATTTGTAATTTTTAAAATTGTCCCGCGTGATTTGCATTTTGTTTGTGCCTATAATTATTTCGTTGGATCTACGTGCATAATTGTAGTTTATTTGAATTGTAAAAAAACACTAATTTTATTTCTCTTATTATTGCTATTGCTATTAGTAATTATAATTGTCTATTTTTAATGCCACATTCTTAGAATATTTCTTCAAATCGCCGTTTTCTCCCAAGGTGCCAAAGATGACGTCACAAGAATTCTTTCCACGTGAAAAATGTCAGTGTTATTAGATTAACTTTAATAAATGATATTTATTAAAAGTTTAATATAATTCTATTATTTGAAGATTAGCGAATATACATGTGTGCATATATATATATATATGTCTATTGTGTGAATGTATGCGTGTTTGAGTGTGTGTATGTGTGTCGTTATTGGAATACATGTATGTATTGCTTCAATTTTGAAAGAGGCCATATATATATATATATGTCTATTGTGTGAATGTATGCGTGTTTGAGTGTGTGTATGTGTGTCGTTATTGGAATACATG
>NC_068992.1:36824415-36827069 GCF_001194135.2 Octopus bimaculoides | reverse complement strand
TATATATATATATATATATATATATATATATATATATATATACACAAGGAAGAGAAAATTCCTTCGATGAGGTGTAAAACATTCAATTCACAGGTACATCAGTTGAATACCACGGAAATAGGTGTATAACTACAAAATACAAACAATAAATTAAATAGAGAAACACAATCTACAAGCTAACAATTTATTTGCAATATAATATAATATAATATAATATATAAATAATATAATATAATATAGATAGCAAAATATAAACAATTATTAAAAAGCCAAAATATCCAACAATTTGTTTCGACTTATATACATTATTTGATTTATAAACAAATCATATTCATATATACAAGTCTCTTCAAGGTTTTGGTCCAAAAGACAGACGATAATCTATGTAAAAGGTCTGACAGATTGCAAAATACTGATTCAAAATACCTATGTTTCGGAGCGTGAACTTTAGCTATTCAAATTCATAACAAGTACCACAAAAGAACAAAAATAATGGACAAAATAATTAGGTAAAGATAATCCACAACTTTCAAAATGTTCCTTCACATCTCCAATAATATTAATTCAAATGCATTTGAGGTGAAAACAATCGCTAGCTATTTTGATAATATATGATAATAACAAAATATAAATCAATGAAGAATCAGAGACCTACTTAGTTTAAGAGACAGTAATAAACAAAACCTTCACAAACTATTACTCAGTTTCATGTGAGTATCTATTCGCCTCGTGTTGGTATGTATAAATATCTCATTTATTTCCCTACGTATGCCTTGCTGATAAGGAAAAGTTATTGGACTAATTAAGAATTTGATCAATCCAGGGTTAAGTATTTTATGAATTTCTGTGAGCCTACTCCCTCGATTTCAACACGCTGCGTACAATAAAAGTGATATTGTTTTAATGGTTTGACGATTTAACGTCTGCTTTCAGCATATGCATGGTCTTTTCTATGTCCTTAATTATAATTGTATTTTATACAATTATAATTGTATTTTATACAATTATAATTCTATATATGTATATGTACGTATGTATGTATGTAGGCATGCATATATATACACACATACACATATACATACATATACATATACGGATATGTACGCGCACTCATATACATACGCATATACCCATACACACACAAATACGATATGCATGCTGTATACTGTACACTACTACGTTCTTAACAGAATGTACCATAACTATATATATATATGTGTGTGTGTGTGTGTGTGTGTGTGTGCAGGCGTGGCAGTGTGGTAAGAAATTTACTTCCCAACATAATTCCAGGTTCAGTCCCACTGCATGGCACCTTGGGCAAGTGTCTTCTACTATAGCCTCGGGCTGACCAAAGCCTTGTGAGTGGATCTGGTGGACGGAAACTGAAGGAAGCCCGTCGTACACACACACACACATATATATATATATATATGTATGTGTATTTTTGTATGTCTGTGTTTATTCCTCCCCCCCCATCATTTGACAGCTGATGGTGGTGTACTTACGTCCCCGTAATCTAGTGGTTCGTCAAAAGAAATCGATAGAATAAGCACTAGGCTTACAAGGAATGAGTCCTGGGGTCGATTTGTTCGACTAAAGGCTGTGCTTCAGCAGGGCCGTAGTCAAATGACTGAAACAAGTGAAAGAATAAAAGAATATATAAAATTAATATAAAGAGCAGTTTGCAATGTTTCACCAAAAAGGAAAATTATAATTGACACTAAATGTGACTAGTGTTTTAGAAACGCCTACATTACATGAAATGAGAGCTAAAATGCTCTAGGGCTGTAGTCAACGTACATGAATGCAAAGATATGTACTAACAGGGACCTTAATCGGCCAAAAAATGCCGATCGATAATTCCTTATACTGACGTCAGTTTCAGCAATTTTTGTTGCCTCATCAGTTGGGACTGACTCGAACTTCGGTTCTTTTCAGACTCGCTTCCCTATTAGTATATATAGGTTTTCGTCATCTAAACCAACGGACTAACTAGCGATTCGCTAATATGTACACATAAAATTAATATAAACGGCATTTTGCAATGTTTCACCCAAAACGAAAATTATGATTGTCACTAAATGTGACTGGGGTGTTAGAAACACATACATTGCCATAAATAAGAGCTAAAATGCTCTAATGCTACTGTCAACACACAAATGTAAACACACACACACACACACACACACACACACACACACACACACACACACACACACACGTATATATATATATATGTATGCATATGTATTTGCGTATATACATATCTATATGTATAGAGTGTTTGAAGTGGTGTTCAGATATTGTATGTTGAGAAAAAGGAGGCAGTCAGAATTGTGGATAATTCTTTATTAGCGCTTTCGTTTATCGAACTTGTGAAAACAAAATCAAATTGATAAAAACAGAACGTTTCGTTGTTCATTTATATGAATCAGATGTTTTCTTGCTTTGAGGAAAATCCTTTTTTTTTTATAAAAAGTGGGGAAGAGAGAAAGAAAAGCAAAGAGAGAGAGAGAGAGAGATAGGAGAAAAACAGAGAGAGAGGAGAAAAACAGAGAGAGAGGAGAAAAACAGAGAGAGAGGTTTCAGGATAATCAAGAAAGAGGAAAAAAGTAAAGGATGGAGAAAGCATAGATAGATAGATAGTCACATCG
>NC_068992.1:36818200-36824348 GCF_001194135.2 Octopus bimaculoides | reverse complement strand
CAATTTGATGTGGTTAACCCATTGAAATTTCACTATAAAGCATTTTTCTTTTTTCTTTTCTTCTCCTTTTATCTTCCTCTTCTTTCCCTTCTCATTGTATACCTATCAACATATTTGTAAATAGATACATTTTCTCACAAGAGCTAAGTAACCTTTCAAGATATCAATTTTAGGAAGTAGGATGGGAAAGATAAGGAAAGAGGGGCAAGTGCGGTCATCACTGAAAGATAAAAAAGAATTCAAAGTTCTATGAAAATGTATATTCCTTTACACTTGTATAGTCTAATCCCATATTCTGTGTTATTCCTGCACGAACGAACATTAAATTTTCCTAAATTAGGTGAATAAAGTCAGAATATAAAAATTAATTTGAGATCGGTACTGTTTATAATTCAATCTATTCTCTATGTACATTTAATGAAACGTCATAAATGAGTTTTGTAATAACATGTGTATTGTATATTTAGCTGGAAGCTACTCTGTAGTATATAGATTATATAACAAAGAAGAACTTGCTTAAATATACTTTTGAGTATCTTTCACCGTTTTACAGGATTTTTTTTTCTTTTTCTTGTTTGCTTGGATAAGATAATTCAAAAGTGATCTTTTTCACGAATTACTTTGTTATGTAGTTACACTAGATATCTTTCCTAATCAGTGGTAATAAGGTTCTAATATTCTTTCTATAAAACAACAGTTGTCAAAGTCCCAATGTTATATATATATTTGACCGTTTATAGAAATGAGTATCACATTATTGACATTGCAGCCACATTCAGAAATAACAGTAACAGTGTAATACAAATGTTTTCTCTTCATCCATCATCACTACTATAAAAAATAGAATAAAGTAGTAAAAAGAACAAAAGCACAAAAAAATATTTTTCTCCTCTTCTAAACAAAGCAAAAAAAAAAAACAAACATCCGATTCATATAAATGAACAACGAAACGTTCTGTTTTTATAATTTAGATTTTGTCTTGACGAGTTCGATAAACGAACGAAATCGTAATTCCATTTCAGACAAGGATATATATTCAAAATCAAATCTAACTTCACTCGCGCCTCCCAAAACCTTATTTACGTAATCAGATACTCGGGCTGCCATCGAAACTATATTGGCTCAACAGGAAATTCAATCTGAAAGATGTACGGTCCACAAACAACAAATTTCCTCCTCACAATATCGCCAAATATATCTCAGTCAACACATTGACAAATGTGCAGAACGATTACAGCCACAATTCGTAATTTTTCCATTTTATCAACTTGCCTTCTGGACCTCCACACGAGTAAGACTGAATGATGGAGCCTCATTTATCAAAAAATATAAACCAGAATTAAATATGAACCCATATTAAAAATAAGACTTACTCCATCATGGAAGATATAAGCCAGAATAAAGTAGAGAACACAAAAAAAAAACAACAAGCAAAAATAAAAATTACAGATTTAGCTCTCCTTTACTGCAAAATAGATGAGTGAAAAATTTTCTCTCCTATCAATATTTCCCCACTCCCTAGCAATTTATCTCTTTCAACTCTCAGTTCGATGAACAATGCGAAATCGGTCCTTACTTCAATTATGTTGAAAGAACAAAATCTTATTTTGTAAAAAAACATCTTTATTGCCATGGCTCGAATATACTCTTAAATCCTGTAAAACAAATTTTCTGTTTTTTTTCATTTCTCTCTCTCTTTCTTTCTTTCTCTCTCTCTCTCTCTCTCTCTATACATACATACATATATAGACACAAGCATGGCTGTTTGGTAAGAAGCTTGTTTCTCAACCACATGGTTCCAGGTTCAGTCCCATTGTGTGGCACATTGGGCAAGTACCTTCTACTATAGTTTCGGGCTGACCAAAGAGGCCGTTTTATATAAATATATGTATATATTTATATATATTTATATAAGACGGCCTCTTTCAGTTTCCGTCTACCAAATACACTCACAAAAGCTTTGGTCGGCCCGAAACTATAGTAGAAGACACTTGCCAAACGTGCCACGCAGTAGGACTGAACCTGGAACCATGTGGTTGGGAAACAAACTTCTTACCAAACAGCCACGCCTGCTTCTATATATGTATGTGTGTGTGTGTGTGTTTGTGGATTTAAGGGTATATTCGATTTAAGGGTATATTCCATCATGCATTATTTTATAAAGTTTCCGTCAGTAAATGGTTTTCCTCGCTCTGTCAACTTATTCACTATTTTGTACCTTACACGAGTGATAGATTCATTTTCAAGAAACTTTTTCGTAAAGAAATTCCTTTGAGATTCCAAACTACGTTTCATAGATTCAAATTTCTCGGACCCCAACTTGCCAGAATATTTAGAATGCGTTGAGAGATGTTTTGCTTCGTAGTGACGACGAATATTGTACTCTTTCATAACAGCAACACTTTCGTTGCATATCAGACAACTAGCTTTTCTCCCCATTCTTTATTGAAAATGCGACATTCATCATCAACCTTTCTCTTCTTAGTAGCCATAACGATGGGTAAGAAAAATCAAAAGCAGTCTTAGGCCTCGGCGTCAGATATTCTCGTTTTAATTATAATCACTAATAACTGACTTGCCCATGGTACACGTGATGTACTGTAGTAATTATTATGGCGCGTGAAATACATAGCGCGTGACGTGACTGACTCAGTATACATACGACATGCATAATCTAAAAAAGTGTAAGAAGCAGTATAAAAGCATGTTTATTTTTTCAGGATACGACGGCGGACCGGATCCGACCCGCGCGCCGTAGTTTGGTGACCCATGCTTTTCATAATGCAACGAAGGCATGTACGAAGTACCGTCAAATTTCATGTATGATACGAAATATTTTTGACCTAAGTAAAGAATAATATTAGGAGCACGTACAATACACAGAATTAGGCCGCAAAATTTTCCCTACTTTTATTAAGACAACTAGAATAATGTAATGATGCTGCGTTAGGTTTTTAGATTATTTTATATTTCAAGTCAATATATTCTATACAAAATAAAAAATGGAAAATATATCAAATTATTGTAGATTGTCTACTGTTGTAGTCAGTTGTGCTATACGTGGTATTACATATCTAAAAAAATTTTTTACAGATTTTTATAGTATAGAGAATTAATTAATGTTTGTGTTCTTTAATATGTTACATGATTTTTTTTCACATATTTTCATATCTTCATCACGAGAAGGTTTTCTCCAAATACTTTTTGATATGTAACGAAAATTATTTAGATTTCATGCTTGATTCTGGCAGCAAAACCTAAATGCAAACATAATGAGGTCGAAAAAACAACCCATTATGCGTCTGATATTTGTTTTCTCGCCGAGGTTTATAACTCAATGAATTACTTTATTTTAGAGCCACATTAAATATGTATTTTTTTATATATCTTCATATGTATATGTATATATTATTTTCAGTTGATAATTGTTTATATTATGTTCATTTGATAATTGTAAAGTCGATGACATTTCTACAAAGATGAGATGAAAGCTCAATTTTAACGATATGGATCGACAGAATAATGTTGCCGATATGATTAATGCCTAAGAAGATACCCAATCAACGTTGTTTGATCTGCTTATTAATCTCAACTAGAAATCAATAAATAATTTCAATATCTGCTGTTAATATAACAAAATGCTATTTAATTTCATTCTGTTTTAATGAAAAGCGAAAGAAAGATTTTTAATATTCTTAAACTTTGTTGTTGACAGTCACCTAGTAAGAGCTTACCTCCCAGTTAGATAAGTTGCGTTGATGTTTCAATATTGTTGAAGATGTTTGGCTACATTTTCGTCCGTATATGGCCTTGGGCAAGTATGAATATCAAAGATTTATAAAAAGTCTAAAATGACGTTTATAAGAGTACTGAGACAGACAAATACCCAGTGAAAGTTTGTCGTATCACAGTGTTTCAGTGGTATTGTGCTAACAAAATACAATGGCATATAGCGGGCCCCAAATTGGTCACTTACAGAAGTGTTAACACTATAAACTATTCACATTTGTTTCATTGGCTTTCCATACTGGGTTCAAATTCATAAGATAGATTGATTATCCACTCTCAAATGAACTTTTCTATAGTCCGTAGAATTAGGGTCCATTCAAGAATGACCTAGTTGAAGCAGTTGATATTTATTATGGATTTAGAGGTTGATGGCGTGAAGAAATGGTGAAAAGGCGAGTAAAAATAGTTTCTGGTGTTCAATATTAAAAATCTTGGGCATATAATCAAAACAAAAACGTTCCATACACACACACACACAGTGACACACACACACACACACACACACACACACACACACATACACACACACATATACACATATATACGTATGTATGCATGCATGTATGTATGTGTGTGTATATATGTATGTACGTATCTATGTATGTATACGTACATACATACATACATATGTCTAGATTCAAGATCTGAACTTTTTGGATCATGTCCACATGTAACCTGTTACGGTTTTAGGTCCCCTAAGATCACGGCTATGTTCCTGCACTAGCTTCCCATATGTCTTAACTTCCATTAATTTTTATTTTTTATTTTCATATATGTTCTTTCATTTTTATTTTATTCTTTTTCCTTTTTAATTGTGTGAATGTGTAGGTGTATGAATATATGTATATGTATAATATATCTTATAAGTATATGTGTGCGCGTGTGTATATATGTGTATATATGTGTGTGGATATGTGTGCATGTATGAGTACGTACATACACATATATGTTTGTGTGTGTGTATGTGTATGTACGTATGCATGTTTATGTGAATGTGTACGTATGTACACATTGTGAAAGCAGGTATATGTCTATCTATTGTGAGAATATGGTTGTGCGTATTTTTTTTATCTCTTTTCTTTTTTTGATACCTATTAGAGTTACTTTCCTTTTATTCAACGGTTTTTCATAGCGTCTGTTGCCATTAATAGCCGACGAGAATGCATGGCTCCGATATTCGAAACTCCGAGTACTACAATGACAAATTTTTACTGTTTGTTCTAAGTTATAACGCATATAAATATTCCTTTATGTATCTAATATCGAGGTCTTCTTCTTCTTCTTCTTCTTCTTCACATTTCTTGGCTTTCTCTTAATTCTCACTTTCCCCCTCTTTCACTTCACTCTGTCCCTTTCCTTTTTTCTCGTCCGTCCCTAATTCTTCTTTCCCTCTGCCTCTACCTCTCTTCTCTCTCTCCACGTGACCAGTGTTCGGCTAAGCCTGACTTTCCTTTCTTGGTTCGACAACATCCGTGCAACATCTATATTCCTCCCCATGCCTGTCATCTCTTATGTCCCTGCCATAAGGCTTCATTTTCACACACGCCAGTTTAATTTAATTCGTCCTTAGTCGAAAGACACCTGTTGTTATGGCCTGTTATTTGCATTTCTCCCCTTTTTCCCGTCCTTGTTTTCGTATACATTCGCTGCTTTCTTCCAAGGAATCTAATGCTTTTAGCTTAGTTTTTCTTTGGGGCAGGCTAGATTGGAGCAATCTCAAGTATAACCAGCCGAAATTGCAAAGATAATCTGGAACTTTTGTTGTCCCTCTTTTTGTATCATCTAGCTGTCTGGATGTTTTGCGTTCCTTTATATATATATACACACACACACACTTTTATTCGTGTCAGCCATGCGGCTGCGGTCATTGTGGAATATAACCGTGTTCTTTCTGATCTTCTCAGTCTGGGGTGTTTCACATCAGCACTCTTGTGTGTCTTTGTTCCAGCTGTTGGTTCATCCGGTATTGTGGAGAGGATAATTACTTCCACCTTATGCAGATTTGTTAATTTTTGTGGCTGGGCATTGAAGAGCTGTGGGCCTTTGAACCCTAGGCTGGTCCTGAATTTAGATGGAGTGGATGGTACCTTTGGTACAGTACAATGGTGGCCAGTTCTAACATTTTCATAACACTCAATATTAGTTCTGGCATTTGTATAACACCTCAATGCCGCAGAGCCGCTTGAAACGTCGTAGTGCACTAATGTTTGACATCCTGTTATTTATTTTGATTTTACACATAAATATATATATTTATGCATACATACATGCATACATACATGCATACATACATACATACATACATACATACATACATACATACATACATACAGTCTCACACACATAAATATATATATGT
>NC_068992.1:36816149-36818190 GCF_001194135.2 Octopus bimaculoides | reverse complement strand
TATATGTATGGATATGTAGATGCATATATGTGAATATATATATATATATGTCTATATATATGCGATTCAGTCCTATGGCGTGGCACATTGAGCAAGTGTCTTCTACTATAGTTTTAGATCGACCAAGGCCTTGCGAGTGGATTTGGTAGGCGGAAACTATAAGAAGCCCGTTGTGTATGTGTGTGTGTTGCCTTTGTTTTGTGTTTGTCTCTCGATCGCCGCTTGACAACCATGCTGGTGTGTTTACGTCCTCGTAACTAGCGGTTCGGAGACCGATAGAATAAATACTAGGCTTACAAACAATAAGGCCTGGGGTCGATTTGTTCGACTAAAACACCCTTTAAGGCGGTGCTCCAGCATGGCCGTAGTAAAAGAATAAAAGAATATGTGTGTGTATATATATATATATATATATATATGTGTGTGTGTGTGTGTGTGTGTGTGTGTGTGTGTGTGTGTGTGTGTGTGTGTGTGTAAAATAAGATATCACTATTATCAAAAATAATATTAATAAAGTGTCCAGGAAGCTTAAACAGTAAGCTTAGCCGATGATCCTAAGTGTTTGGCATTAAAGGTGAACTCAATTGATACTCAGGTGACTGTACTTTGCTTTGTGCTTTTGCAAAAGTAAGGGGTACATTTTCTTATATTCGCTACATTAACCATGCGTGTTATGTTTATAGTGAGAAATATGCGGCTTTGGGGAGTTGACTCTTCTTTCTAGCATAGCTGCGAATTTGTTTTCACATGTAGTCGAAGTTCTTAATTTTTATTCACATTTGTAATGCGCGTGTAAATTATATGCACTCACAATTATCCCCTTATTTTCTCTTTGTGGCTATTCGTATACGGTACACATATCAAGTGTATTAAATCAACTGACTCGATCGAAATCAAAACTGCCTCACTTCGAGCTTCTCCTACAGCTATATCTTGGAAATTTTATAAAACCAATCCTAGAATTTCTGCGCTTATTTTGTTAGAGCTCTATTCAAATTTTGCTTTGGCACACATGGGAATAATTCTGGGTGTTTCGTCATAAAAATAGAACTAATATCATTATGATGCTTTCTATCAACTTTTATTAATGTGCTGTGAATGGTAAACTTTCACCCAAAGGTCATTCATAGTAGCCAGTAATTAGTAATATACTTGTTAAATCATTTGTATCATTAGCTCTTGATAAAGATTTAGTTGGTATTAATTAAAGCACATTATATCGAAATACTTAATCGTGACTGAATGACTAAAAGAAAAACATTTCATGCAATACACGTGCATATATGTATTTGTGCGCGCGCGTGTGTGTATGTTTGTATGGATGTATGCATGTAAGGACATCTGTGCATTATATTTTAGGCATATACGCATATACATAAGCATGAACACACACATACACACACATACACAATCACACAAACATACACACTCAAACACATGAAATATCACTAAGTGACAGTTCTAAGATATGGATATGTATATCTGTGGAATTTGTACGTGTTCGTCTCTTTCACGCTAACCTCTTTGACATGTCCACCATATAATTAAAGATGACAACTTCATTAGCTGCTTTCATGTCATACCGACTGAAGGATAAATGTGAAATATAAAACATTAGTCCTTTTAATGTAAAGCAACAACAGAACACCAACCAGAAAATTGCTTTCTAGCTGATTGACTCAAGTAAGTTTATATACGATCATTTAGTATGACCGAATAATTTTTAAAGTTAGAACTTTCTACAGCCATGTGACTTGCAATGCTGTGAATTACATAGTGGCCATTATTATTACTAAGCATTAAGTGGATATCTTAATTTCTTCCCTTTGTTTATTATCGAGATGGTATGTGACGTACTTTTGGCTGCAGTAGATAAGGAAATCTTTAGTAGTTAATAGCACTAAGATCCAAATCACAATCTGCGGGCACTTTTCTCATTATTTTGTATGTATGTATGTATGTATGTATGTATGTATGTATGCATGTATGTATGTATGTATGTATGTATGTATGTATGCATGTATGTATTATGTATATATAT
>NC_068992.1:36813937-36815819 GCF_001194135.2 Octopus bimaculoides | reverse complement strand
TATATATATGTATGTGTGTGTGTGTGTGTGTGTGTGTGTGTAAAATCAAACTAAGTAACAGAATGTCTAGTATTAGTGCAATACGACAGTTTCAACCGGCTTCGCAGCTCTAAGGTGTTATACAAATGCCAGAACTCGCATTGAGTGTTATGCAAACGTCAGAACTGCTGCCTTTGTATTGTACAAAAGGTATCATCCACACCATCTAAATTCAGGACCAGGTACTGCAATAACCTAGGGTTCAAAGGCCCGCTGCTCTTCAATACCCTGCCACAAAAATTATATGTTATAATTTAGAATAAACAGTAAAAAGTTGTCATTATATTTATTACTCGAAGTTTATCTAATATCGAGGTCTCATTCTTTTGTTGATACTTATTAATATTATTATGTATGTATGTATGTATATATGTATTATGTATGTATGTATGTGCGTAGCGTATGCGTGTGTGTGTACATATATATGGACTTACACGCATACGCGCATACACGCACACACACACACAAAATAACCCACGTGCGATCCACAGAGCAAATGCACGTGCTGTTATTACACACACACACGGACACGCGCGCGTGCACACATACATACTTCCCTCTCTTGCACTCTCCTATCTTAGAAAGAACATTTTCTCCACCCTTTCCTTTCCAGTCATTCCACAATGTAACCTCGTGTATATCGTTGGCGATTTTTTCTTCCTTCGTCTTCCCTTCTTTGGACTTTCCTGTATTTCCGACGAATAGCTCCACTCGAAACGTCAAATTCTCTTTCATTCCTTTCCTGAGTGTCTAGTAACACAATATCTGTATCACGTCCTCGCGTTGTTGTTTTTGTTTTTTTTTTGTTGTCTTTTTGTCGTTTTTCTTTTTTGAACTCACTATCTACATATTACTTGGTTTAGGAAGAAACAAAATATTAGATAATCATTCTATAGTTATGATTTACATCAACATAAATACATATAAGATCAAATTACATCAAGACAAGGAACATAACTATATATTATTTAGAATAGAAATAGGAGTTATAGGAAGTAAAAATATACATGAAAAGGATAAAGAAATAAAATTTGATATATCGATTAAAAATCTTATTAGATTTAAGGTAAAAAAAAAACGTTGAATTAAGGATTAAAATTTGTAAGATACATCGGAAGTAGTGAGAAATTCTAATGATTGATTTAAAAGTGTAATTCTCCCATCATCCTACACTTCAAATTTAATTATCTATTTACTTATTCCTGATGAAGGGGACATTGCCAAAGGGAAACTAAAGGATTCATGCCTTGTTGACTAATGATAGCCAGAAACGACCGTCGAACTGCTTCATATATGACGTTATAACCCTTTATAAACATTTCTTCGGAACACCTCTAAACTTTTAAATCCATCATTAGGATTTCTCACTACTGCCAATGTATCTTACAACTTTTAATCCTTAATTCAAGGTTTTTTAACTTGAATTTAATATGATTTTTAATCGATATATCAACCTTTATTTTTTTTTTGTTTTTCTTGTATATTTTTACCTCATATAACTCTTATTTCTCTTCTAAATAATATATAGATATATTCCTTGTCTTGATGTAATTTGATGTTATATATATGCTGTTGATGTAAATCATAACTATGACATGATTATCTAAATTTTTGTCTATTCTTAAACCAAGTTATATAATGTCTAGCATCTCAAGTTCGACCTCAGCACTTCCAACAATTGTGTAAAAGTAACTTCTTCGAAAGAAAAGAATAATATATATATATATAACTCGACTGAGGACAGGAAGCTCCGAATGACCTGTCCTCTTTTGTATCGTCTAACTGTCCGGATGTTTTGTTGTCACCTGTTACATTTCTTGTTCCATTTTTAACTTTATATATA
>NC_068992.1:36813122-36813927 GCF_001194135.2 Octopus bimaculoides | reverse complement strand
TGCTCCCCCTCTCTCACATTTCTTGGCCTTCCCTTCATTCTCACTTTCCCTCCCCTTTTACCTCACTCTGTCCCTTTCCTTTCTTTTTCTTTCTTTTTCTTTCGTTTTCTCTCTTTCTCGTCCCTCCCTAATCCGTCAATATTTTTGCCCTACCTCTCTCTTCTCCTTCCACGTGACCGGTGTTCCACCAGGCCTGACCTTTCTTTATTGGTTCGAATACCATCAGTGTAGCATCTGTTATATTCCTTCCCATGATTTTCATCTCTTATGTCCCTGCCGTAAGACTTCACTTCCACACACGCCAGCTTAATTTAATTCGGCCTTAGTCGAATGACACTTATTGTTAATGTCCTGTTCATATTTGTAATTGTGTACCATTTTTCCGTGTTTTTCATCCTTGTTTTCGCATACGTTCGCTTGCTTTCTTCCAAGGAATCTAGTGCTCTTAGCTTACATTTTCTTGGGCTCGGCCAGATTGGAGCAGTCTCGCGTGTAACCAGCCGAAACCGCTAAGATGATCTGTAACTTGACTGAGGAAGTTCCGAATGACCCGTCCTTGTTTTTTCCTGTCCTTTTTTCTATCGTCTAACTGTCCGAATGTTTTGTTGTTACTCGTTACGTTCTTCTTCCATTTTTTATTTTCTTATATATATATATATATATATATATATATATATAGCTTCAAGGTGAATATGGTACTTAAATTTAGGCACCAGAATTAAGTATGGTATCATCCATGCAATTTCAAAATCAGGTGATTAAAATCAAAATAAGCAGCAAGGATATCCAAAGTTAACGCAGTACG
>NC_068992.1:36800676-36811682 GCF_001194135.2 Octopus bimaculoides | reverse complement strand
ATATATACATATATTCTCTTTACTCTCTTTTTACTCCTTTACTTGTTTCAGTCATTTGACTGTGGCCATGCTGGAGCACCGCCTTTAGTCTAGCAAATCGACTCCAGGACTTATTCTTTGGAAGCCTAGTACTTATTCTATCGGTCTCTTTTGCCGAACCGCTAAGTTACGGGGACGTAAACACACCATCATCGGTTGTCAAGCGATGTTGGGGGGACAAACACAGACACAGAAACATATACACACACATATATATACATATATACGACGGGCTTCTTTCAGTTTTCCATCTACCAAATTCACTCACAAGGCTTTAGTCGGACCGAAACTATAGTAGAAGACACTTGCCCAAGGTGCCACGCAGTGGGAATGAACCCAGAACCATGTGGTTGGTAAGCAAGCTACTTACCACACAGACACTCAGGGGTTTGTATAATAGTGTATAGAGGAATATATTATTCAAAGGAATTCCAAATCTGTCTGCTTTTTATGTTTTATTTATATTCTTATAATATTAATGTAGGATATAGAATATATAATATATTCAGTAAAATGGAATGAAGTATTGATTGTCGTATTGAATAAATGAAATATTGAATATTGAATATTGAATATTTCTTTAGACCAGAAATCAGCGCCTGACGGAACTGAAAGAATTTCTGCTCAAACAAAAATACCCGTCACTACTTATAGAAAACGGTATCTAGCGGGCTTTGAAAATACCAATACAACAACTGAGGACACCGCAAAGAAAAGAAAAACAAGAGCAAATCATACCATTTAGAGTGACACACAATCCATGCCACCAGAACATCTTCAATATCGCTAAAGCAAACTTACCAATCATCGCACAAATTAAGGAATTGAGTAATATCATCACAGATCAAACTATAACCCTTACTAAGAGACAACCTAAACACTTGAAAAAGTTGTTAACAAAGGCAAGGTTTGACCTTCGCAACAAAAATTCACTGTGTCCAAATGCAATCCATACCGGCCGTATCAATCCATACCGGCCCATATATGAACACAAAAACAGGGAAAATATCCACAAACGCGAACAGGAACTACAAAAGCAGAAATTTGATCTACTGCATCAAATGCCCAAATTGTGGAGAAGTGTACGTTGGCCAGACAGGTAATGCACTATCAGAACGCTCGCGTGTGCATTGACAACAGATTAAAAATCCAGAAGTCCGCCAAATACTACTGAGTAACCATCTGGCAACATGTGGTCGAAAAACTTTTATGATATTTCCATTTCATAAACTTTACAACCTGAATGAAATTGAGAGGAAACAAAGGGAAAAAGACTTCATTAAGAAATTTAAACCCAAGCTCAACAAACAAAAGTTAAATTAATCTTATTTGGGGTTTAAAAATCTTATTCCTATAACTAAAATGCAAAAAAATCTCTAAAACGTACTGCTGTCATCATCTCTAAAAATAAACATTGAAAAATGGTTTGGCATCATCTCTAAAAATAGCTAACAACTACCACTGCTGTCCACAGGAATATATATAAAGGAGAAAAGACAGCCAAGCAACTATAGTTGTCAACACTCCTGTCACAGCGTGGGACCTTGAAGACTGCTAAAATGCAAGAAAATTTACTAGTCCCTTAATATTCAATACTTAATATTTAATATTCAGTATTCAATATTTCATTTATTCAAAAAGACAATCAGTCCTTCATTTAATTTTACTGAATATATTATATATTCTATATCCTACATTAATATTATAAGAATATAAATAAAACATAAAAGCAGACAGATTTGGAATTCCTTTGAATAATATATATATATATATGAACATACACAGAACCACATATGTAACATTAAAGGACATACAATGTAATAGGTATGTATATGTTGTGGCGAAATCCTGACACCCCTGTGGAATAGCAAGTGAACTGTCCTAGACCTTATAAAGGCGCATGCGCACTGACAGTGCGACATACAGTGTGATGTGTGCAGTCAGATTTGTGAAGAGATATGTCTGTTACGTGTTTGTTACTGTTTGTAGTGTTACAAGACTGTTGCAGTGTAGTCTGTATCCAAACTCAAGGATATGAGAGTGGCGACGAGATATTCGAAGCTCACTGTGGACGTTCTTAGCATGGAAGACCTATTGACTTCCGTGGTACAATTGCAACGGAAACTACAACAGCAACAAGAACAGCAGGAACAGCAACAACAAATATAGCAGCAACTACAACAACATCAAAATCAACAGTTGTTGGAATTATTGTTGCAGTCCAAATCACTTCAGTTTCGTTTTCGGAAGACAAGGCTGCTAATTCAATTGATGAATTTACTTATAATCCACTACAAACAGTAACAAACACGTAACAGACATATCTCTTCACAAGAAGAGATTACGTTTTCTGCATACTTCAGAAGGTATGAAGGAATCATCAAAGAAGAATGTGGAAACTGGATGGACGAAGGTACGACTTTTTTTAAAGAAAATTATCACCTGCGGAGCATGAAATTACATCCTGCCGAGAAAACCATTCGAAATTTGTTTCGAGGAAACAATTAACCTGTCATCTAAAATATTCATTGAAAGCAGTTTACTATTTAATATTAGCTGGGATTGTTTGAATTTGAAAAAAACCCCCAAAAAACCCCGAGAGAAACTGAATATTTCGTCACGTATGCCGGAATCGTAAACAGGGAATATGAACAATTTAAACTAAACGAATTAACCCCGGGCATATTCAAATGTCTAATAGTTGTGCTAGGATTAACTGCAAGCAACGACGCAGAGATACGGGTTCGGATACTGACGAAACTAGAACAAGATTCGAAACTAAATCTACAGACAGTGGCTGAAGAATGCCAAAGGATTATAAATTTACGACAGGGCGCAGAAAAAAATTGAAAAAGATTATTCAAATATATATATACGTGTCGTGACAAGAAAATATAAAAGCAATAGTCAAGACCCAAACCATGCTATGGGTGTGGAAAAATCGGACATAAGAATTCACATTGTTGAGTGAAACAAAAGATGTCGAAAAAAAAAGATTCGAGAAAGTGTATTGTCAAAAAAGAAAATTTGTCTCCATAAAAATACATAATGTGAATACGAGACTACAGTTGGACACAATATGATGATAATTAACGATGCTCTATGGAGAAAAATAGGAAAGCCTACATTGAAAATAAAACTTAAAAGATGCAAAAGAAAGGTATGAAGTTGTATAAATACAAGTTTATTATAGGCACCTATGAACTCACGAACGACTTATTGATCAAGAATGTAAAGGCTCCTTCTGAGAATGGTCAGAGTAATTTTGAGCTGTAATTTCTCTTGGAAATAAGCAGCACAATTGGTTAAATGAGCGTGTGTACTGTTCAAACTTCCCTCTGGAAACTTATCATATCGCAAGTGAAACTGGAGGAGAGATATGATTATTAATAATTAGTACAGGAAACACTCACCATCCTAATAAACGCCGGACTCGGTGTACTAAGCTGTTTAACAGGCAACGCTTGTACAAAAGAACTCGGAGACAGATGAGCTGAAAATAGGGGCTCATAGCATGTTTAAATTCTAAGAATAAATTTACAGGTTGTTATTTATGAAGAATCACTGCGAAACAATATGGTAACTGGCAATAGGAAGGAAAAAGAAAAAAAGTCTATGCTCGTAACTTAAACAGAAACTTCAAAGGGAATCACCCATCATCTTAGGAGAAAGTTATACATAGGTTCCTAACCCGTAAGTTAGAAGATAGCAGTAATATTGGCCGGAAAAGAGGAACATCTATTGGACCTGTGATAAATATATCAAACCTCACCTGGGATGTTCGTTCGATATAAAGGACCACTAGATAGCAACTAAATACCCGATCAGTTGTATAAACAGCAATGCCTCCGAATATTCACATTGTGACAAAAGAATGCCAATTCGCAATAGCACTAAGGAAGACATCACCTATGTCATTAGCAGCTGTCTGCAAGATGAGATACGACGCTGTTTCTACAAACCTTTTGCAACGCAATTCACAGGAAAGGTTTTTTAGATGGTCATGCACACCGAAAGCAGCAGCTAAATTGTTTTGTTGTGTTCGGCTACCCGGCAGATGTGAATGTCGTATCCAAAATACGAGAAAAAGAATAGTCTACTATCGAAGAATATACAGCTAATATATCCATGCTATAGAGTTCCAAACCTCGGAAAACTGACTGGGTCCTTCATATTCAATCCATTTGTAACTAAGTGAAAATTTGTAAAACATTCTATGGATTCCTCATTTTAGTTTCCTCGAATAAACAAATGCGCAAAAGCATATGTATTAATATATGCATAAAGAATAACGAAACGTACAAAAATCACGTACAAACATTATATACATAGAAATACAGTAACATAAGATCCTTACATGCACACAATTACTTACATATTCTAAAACAACTGGAAATATCTTGAATCAAACAAAAATTTGTGACGTTGAATTTTACACACACACACACACATACATACACACACACAGATATATATACATATACACAATCGTACATACATACATATGTGTATGTGTAGTACAGTAGTACATACCACTTCGCATGTGAATATTTTTTAGGCGAAATATTGGAATTAAAAATTTAGAACTAGGAGCTGTTGGATTTTGATTTTGTATGTGTTGCTCTTTTTTCGTTGTAGCTTTGGGCAAATAAATTAATTTCACATGCAACAGTGCATCTAACAGTAGATAAAAAGCTTGCGATTATCTACAAATGTGACCTGAAATCGTCTGAAAACTTCCTTGGGATAAAATCTTTACTTGGAATATACTTGAAAAGTAAATGTGGCGACTTTGAATATTTGGAGACCTCATACAAGTATATAAAAGGAGATATTTATTACTCTTCTCATTATGTATGTATGTATGTATGTATGTATGTATGTATGTATGTATGTATGTATGTATGTATGTATGTATCTATCTATCTATCTATCTATCTATCTATCTATCTGTCTATCTATCTATCTATCTATCTATCTATCTATGACTTCCTGTGTATGTATGCGTGTATATCTGTGTGTATATGTGTGATGTTTGGTACCACTCTAAATGTAACTTGTTACAAATCCACGTGTGTTTTTCACACGAAATAGGTTCAGTTGATGAAGAGTGATGTTTCAAGACGTGGCCTTTCTAAATACAAGTGTATAAGATGAATATTTTATATTAAGTTAAAATAGAGAAGGAAATGGATATTAGTGTTAGTCGAATTGTAGTGTTTCTCTCGCAGTTGAAGGGAAAATTATAAATAGATACGGTAAGAAAGAAAGATCTAATTAAGTTTCCTTCCTAAATATTGATGCGCAGTTCCTTGAAAACCGGATGGTCAGTGTTGCGATTCGAATGACACATAACATCAGGTCGCTTTCACCAGACGGAACTTTACAGACGGAACTTATCAAACGCACCTCAGTTTCACAGCAAAACGGCTTCACCGTATCCAAAAAGTCGAAGAAATCGGTGGTAAGAAAAACGAAAACAATTACAAATATTGCGACGGATGAAACAACTCTTCGGGGAGACAATACACTTCAGAACGAAATATTTAAAGAAGTATTCCTGAAGCAACTACTCATCCGTACAAATCCACTTTGTCCTCCTCAAAACTACTGTAGCCTATCGAATCTAAATACAGCATTTTGGACGGGAATTAATGACAGCATCTCAGGTTGTCAAACAGTTTCGTCGTGTGTTAAAAGTTTCTGTTTTCACTGTCTATACAGATCACAGATCACTCGTATATGCGTTCAACACGTTTGGAATACTTCTCCATTCACCCTTATATCTCAGTATACTAAGGACATATGTCACATCAAGGGTTCAACCAACTCAGTGGTTGACACGCTTCCACATACAACTGAATGCATTACACAACTTTTCAGTCATCGACCTTTAACAGATTGCAGCTGATCAGGAAAATAACGAAGAGATTGTAACGTTCCTGCATTATTCATCCTTGAAATTCTGGTTTTCCTATCTTCTCCTGCAGGTTATATTTGTTGTGACACCTCCACCGGTCATGACCGCCCATATGTACCATAGAAGCATCGATGTTTTTTTCCCCCGCTTAGCACTGTTCATCACATCTATTTATCAGCTCTACGCAGAAGCTGATATCGACCCTTTCTGTATGATCCGGTATCATTAAGCACATCCTAGAATGGATCAGGAGCTGCGCTGCATGTAAAAGCTAAAATACACTACAGTGTTAAGTTATTATTTGGCACTTTCACAACACCGGATCTACATTTCCAACATATCCAAATCGACATTGTGGAACCACTTACCTCCTATTCAGAATTGTACTCATATGCTAACCTGCACCAACCGATTCTCCAGATGGTCTTAAGCTTTTCAGCGGAATGTATCGCCAAAATTTATGTACAACTCTGGATATCACATTTTGGTAACCTGCAACAATTCACGATGGACAGAGGATGTGAGCTCGAGTCTTACCTGTTCATTGGGCTCACTCGTCTCCTTGGGTACCACACCGCTGCTACAGCCTAGCATCCCGTGGCCAATTGCTTGGGCGAATGATTTCACTGACAGCTGAAATTCGCTCTTAACGTATACTACAGCAATAACTAGTTGGAATACCTTTCAGATTTTCTTCTCAGTTTTCGTGCTGACGTCAAAACAGAAATCAGATATACATCGGCAAAATTAGTCTGTTACCTGATCAAATAATCACACCTGTCTCTCCACAATATTTCCCAGACATATCGTTTCATCGTTTCATCGTTTCCGGACAGACATATCTCATCTACCATCTGTAACTCATCAGAATGTTGCTGTAAATGCCCCACTGCAGAAGACACTTTCTAGATATATATACATTATACATGAAAATTGTCTGTCTATCTATCTATCTATCTATCTATCTATCTATCTATCTATACATGTTTGTTTATATGTCTGCGTGTATATATATATGTCTCTCTCTCTCTCTCTCTCTCTCTCTATATATATATATATATATATATATAATCAAAATAAGCAACAAGGATATCCAAAGTTAATGCAGTACGATCATTTCATGCGACTCCATTTATTTAAGGAATGTGAACATTACATCAAATGTAAAATTCAGAGCAATCCTCAGCTGCACAAAGATATAGAAATTTACTGAAATTTCATTTCAACAGAAGGACATATTTTTGTAACTACATTTAAAATCTTGCATATATATATATATACACACACACATACACATTGTAGTCGTTCACTGTGGCCGGTTAGGATGTTGCCATTTGTTTGGCACCTATTATGCTCTTAAAAAAACTGGCACTCTGTCAGTTACGACGATGAAAGATTCAGTTGATCCGAACAATGGAACTGTTTGATTGTGAAATTAACGTGCATGTGGCTGAGCACTCCACAGACACGTGCCCCTTTAATATAGTTCTCAAGCAAATTCAGCGTGTTACAGAAAGCTGACTCTTTGAAATACAGGTACAAATCATTTTCGTCAGCTGAGTGAACGGGACTAACGTGAAATAAAGGATACAATGCACCACCGGGAATCAAATCCACGACCTCACGATCGTAAGCCGAATACCCTAACCACGAAGCCATGCGTCTTCAGATTGTGTGAAGGCGCATGGCGTATTTCACGTTGCTCCAGTCCACTAAGGTCGCAAAAGTGAGTAGTGCCTGTATTTCAAAGGACCAACTGTCAAAAATGAGTAGCATCAGTATTTCAAAGGGCCAGCCTTGTTATATTCTGTGTCAGGCTGATTCTCCCAGAGAATTGTTAAAGGTATGTGTGTCTGTGAAATGCTCAGCTACTTGCACATTAATTTATGAGCAGGCTGTTCCCCTGATACCAGTATTATGGTCTTAGCAATATCGACAAGAGAACGGAAAGTATACACACTTAATCTTACCTCAAATGTGCAATATTCAACGCGTCAATAAGTATTAATATCTTTGCACTTGACATAAGGCCAAAATTTGTTTGATCGATTCAGTTGAATCAAATTAATTTGTGGAAAAATTTTATGGAACCTGATATGAAGGAACCTGTTATGACAAAAGTAGATTTCAACTCAACGGAATCGAGTATAACGTCATACAATACTAAAAAACAATTTCGTACATTTTTCACTTTTACTATGTCACTACGCTCATTTTAATCTATGACAATAAAGAATGTACCATGATATCTGTAGCCATTTACTTACTAAACTAGCTGCCATTGTTAAGTTATTTTTTGCTTGTAACCTTATTGTGATATTTTGTTTTCGCTACTTTCATTAATTGTTTGATAATTTGTTTGGAAATTTGTTTTCTCTCCTTTCCAAGAATATATTTGACATGATCTTTGCGAATACAATGAAACTGTTACTACAGCTGACCTGAAATTATGTGATACAAAAAGATAACTACGCATTGACATTTAATACTTAGGCAGTGATCCACGCAAACTTGTAATCTTAATTCAGTCTGTCATCCATTCTCTTCTACATATTTAGTACATGTCACTGAGAAGGATAAATGTTATACTAAGTTTGGCACTTGATATGGATCTTTTATTTATACTTTTCGATATATGCCATACAATACTCAATTTCTTTATGAAAATTTAAAGGTAAAAAGATAGACAATAAGAAATTAAAAAAATGTTATGCGTTATGCCAATCTATCACGCCTTAAATGTTTTTATGAAACTAAATAGACAATTCCCATACACAAAGCTGTGCTCAAAATGATAATTAAACTGTTGAGCTGAGATTGTTGTTCAGTATCCCTAAGTCTGCTCTGAATGAAAATACAATTGGCTAGGCAGGTAAATGCAATCAAAAGATTTGCTTTTTGAGATACATAATACCCACGCTTAACCGAGCACCGTATTGCACACTTCAATATATATATCGTATGGGATATTTTATGACAATATTGACATGTTCTCTCACCACTTCCTGCATACAAAATTTGTACCTTGACTGAGTGTACCAGCCACTGCTACCAAATATATATAACGTTACAATAAATACTGCTTTCTTAGATACGTATCTTTAGAGACGCTATTGAGGGAAAAAGACAAACTGATGTTACATCTAGCAAAACTGGTCATTACATTGAGGTCACTTTGTAAATTCTATTATTGTTCACAATGGAGGCGAACTGTGTGAATCCAGTCAAAGCATTAGTGCTTCAGACTATATATTCTGCAACTATTTCTGAAAATGTTTTGGAGTTGGGGTGGGCTAAAGAGAAGCCCGAGCGTTAGACATAGTTATTTTAGAATGCTGTGATACTCTGGTGTTTTGTATTATGTGTCTGCGTGTTTGGAGGTGATTTTTCATTTTACATGGAACAACAGGGGCTTCATTGTTGTTGTTTGTTGTAGTATTTAGCTGTACTTTGCGCAGAAAATGTATTGTTTGTATTTAAATATTTTAGTGTGTGTTGTTGGTGTGCCTGTGCATTTTTTTCAATGTGCATGGTCCGGTATTTTGTTTCCTTTTTATGATCATTGTGGTTTTGTCGTGGAGAAAATGAGAAGTCAGGCAAAACATATACATACATAGATACATATATATATATATATATATATATATATATATATATATATATGGAGAGAGAGAGAGAGAGAGAGAGAGAGAGAGAGAGAGAGAGAGATTTATAATAGTATAAAATACAATTATAATTAAGGGCATAGAAGAGACTATGGCTATGCTGAAAATAGACGCCAAATCGCCAAACCACTTAAAAAGTATCACTGTTACAGAATATACAACGTGTTAAAATCGAGGGAGTAGGTTCGCAGAAATTCATAAATTAGTTAGCCTTGAATTGATCAACTTCTGGATTAGTTCAAAATCTTTTTCTCATCAGCAAGGCACACTATATATGAATTCACCTTTAGAGGTCTATATTATATACATTATTATTATTATTATTATTATTATTGAGTGAGAGAGCAGGGCATGCCATCAAAGTGACACTGGGGTAAAATATACGAAGCCCAATATACCCATCATGACTACCCGTCTGATAAGGGTACACCAGGCACATGCATCACAACCATATGTGCGCGACATGGTGATCTCATATCAATATAAACAGCGCATGACCTCGCAGGTGGGACCCAGTTAGAATGTTTTTCAGGTCGAGTAGCCCATCCCGCTCAAACGGTCCCTGAATAAGGTTTGTTTAAGGATGTTGAGCAAAACACCCATGTTTCCAATAGTGAATTATTCAAACCCCAAAGAATCCCTCTCAACACATGGCTATGATGCTCCCCCACTACTTCTGCTTATGATCAGAGATGCACATATCGTCAGCCACCAAGGGACATGCTCAACTGGTTAAGGTCAAACAACTGACAAGCAAATCTGTGGTATTGAGCAGAATATTTGCTGTAGCCCATCTTTTATACCAAGACAAAGCAATGTACATGATAACACTTCCAATCAATTAAGATCAGAAGCCATGAGAACCACTGCCTGGTACTGCATCCGGGCATAACCGGGGGTCATAACTACAATTTCCATTTGGTTGTAATTTGATTTGATTTTGATATTGATGTTGATGTTGATGTATTTGACTCAATAGGACCCATCAAACACGGCATGTCGCTCTACGATCCAAGGTACTTTGGAGTGGGTTGGTTATGCAGCGCTGACGTGGTTACAGCTGTGAACTCACTTTATTTGCCGGGTTTTCTCAGTAACAACATAACTCCAGAGGTTTCGGTCTTTTGTCATTGCCTCCGTGAGGCCCAACGTTCGAAGGTCAGGCTCCACCACCTCACCCCATTTCCTTCTGGGTCTACCTCTACCTCAGATTCCTTCAACTGTTTAGAAGTGGCACTTCTTCACACAGCTCTCCTCGTCCATTCGCAGTACATCACCATACCAACACAAACGTCTCTCCTGCACGCCACATCCGATGCTTCTTATATTTAACATTTCTCTCAGGGCGGTTACACTCTGTCGTGTGTGCACACTGACGTTAC
>NC_068992.1:36800134-36800576 GCF_001194135.2 Octopus bimaculoides | reverse complement strand
CACACACACGCACACACCCACATACACACACACGCACACACACTTCTCACAGACAGTACACACTCACACAGACACGCATATAATCACACACACATGGGCATAAACAACACACGCACATACAATAGCAAACGCACGCACACACACGTACACAGCAACGCACATATACACAACATACACATACACACAAACACACACGCACGCACAAAAACATACACATACACACACGCGCACATACAAAATACAGACACACACACACGTACACGTGCTCAACACCTACAACCCCACACAAACACACACACGAACACACACATACTCAAAAACCGCCAGCTGACCTTCCACTTAACATTGTCCATAAGCATCCACTAACTATTCCTGCTACTAATTCCTTCCACTACGTCACACACACACACACACACACACACACACAAACACACATACACAC
>NC_068992.1:36797929-36799090 GCF_001194135.2 Octopus bimaculoides | reverse complement strand
ATATATATATATATATATATATACATACATACATATATATATATATGCATACATACATATACATATTTATATATTGGGTCATCTGTTATATTTAGGGGTGGGGAAACTTCTTAGTGTGGCGGGCAAAAATTTCCAAAGATAAATGTCCGCAGGCAGATCACACAAGTTCTAACAGTTATATTTGTGTAAACCTTGTATATATCTATGTATAATTCGGTATGCATTAATAAAGATAAGTATAATACATTAAATTAACGCGTGACATCTCCATTAATGCCACTACTGAATTTAGGACGTTTATATTACTCATGTGGCATTTCCTATTTTTCAGCTAGAGTGTAGTTGGGTCTCAAGGGGGTTGTACAAACATAACAATATGTGTTTTATGGTGAAAACAAAAGTTCCATTGAATTGACAATTACCATACGATTTTCTGTTCGAATCTAACAGTTTTAAGTCGTAGTGGATACGCGACCTATGTCGCAAATAGGCATACGAATATTGTATGAATTTTATAACTGACAAAATTAACTATATTCTGTACATACGAGTATTCCAGCCTGCAGGCGCAAGAAAATGGGCTCGCGGGTGTTTTTTTTTAATATGTTTATTTTTCAAAATTAAGATAAACAAAGATCTTTTTTAATCTAAAATATATCCTCCTTCATTTTCTACCATCCTCTACCATCTATCTGTTAGACTTGCAAGGTCTCTCTTCCAAAATTCCCTTGTCCGTGACGAAAAATACTCCTCCAGTACTTTTCTGACCTCGTCTACAGAATTCATATTTTTCCGTCCAAATGATTTTGGAGACTGCGGAATAAATAAGAATCAGATGGGGTAATGTCAGGCGAATATGATGGGTGGGGCATCGTTTCCCATTCAAAGTGCTCCAGCCTTTGGAATGTCATCCTCGATGTACACTAGCTTACATTTATTGCCCGATCCCCATATACTGCATAACTATTCCTCGCACTTTCCGTTGTGTTGTTGCCTTTATTGTACTAATAAAGCAAAATATGCCAAATATGCTCCTTTGTCACTTCCATTATAGCTTTGAAAAAATAATTGTTAAAAAATTGAACTGCACTCTTCAAAACTTGCACTAAGAATAAGGCAAGGTAAGATTAATACCTGCTTTTATAGCAAGCTAATGCAGGT
>NC_068992.1:36794519-36796360 GCF_001194135.2 Octopus bimaculoides | reverse complement strand
TTCTTCTTCTTCTTCTTCTTCTTCTTCTTCTTCTTCTTCTTCTTCTTCTTCTTCTTCTTCTTATTATTATTATTATTATTATTATTATTATTATTATTATTATTATTATTATAATTATTATTATTATTATTATTATTATTAAGGTCACTGCCTGGAATCGAACTCGGAATCTTGGGGTTAGTAGCCCGCGCTCTTAACCACTACGCTATATGCCATCAAGTACAGCAGGTAAAATCGCGCTACGAAGCTTTTGAACAACCTCGAGCATCCCCTCTAATTGAACTGTAAAATCTGTAAAACTTTCCGGAAGTTTATCATTTAAATATATATGAGCATGTCTAGATATGTAAATCTATGCATGAGAATACATACATAAAACATACAAATCTGCACATACATACATACATACATACATACATACATACATACATGCATGCATACGTACATACATATGTACATACATAATGCAATCATGCGTACATACATACGTACATACATAATGCATGCATGCGTACATACATACAAACATACATGCATGCGTACATATATATAAAAATACATACAAATAAAAATACCCTGTTGATGTTGAAATTTCAATGAAGGAACCTTGGATCTAGGTTAGAAACCGGTTCTTTCTCTATTGGCAAGAAAACTTGAAATAAACTGAATAATGACATACATACATACATCACACTCGCATATATATCAGTAGTGGTATGTATGTATGTATGTATGTATGTATGTATGTATGTATGTATGTATGTATGTATGTATGTATGTATGCATGCATTTATTTATGTGTCTCGTTCACCATATTTGCGTCTGCCGGTGATATTATTTGTTCCATAATTGTATTTTGTAGACTGTTTCTAATGCTGCATTATTCTTAAAACATCTGCGTTATATTTGTGTATGAATTACCGGGATTTAATACATACATGCTGCACTATGCTTAGAATTGTAAAAGGAAGTAACAACGTTATTTCGGTATTTCACTGGGGTTGTGCTAAATATTGCTGCTTGATTGTAATTAGGGAATACACTGGATAATACATATTTTTGAAAAATATCAGTTTTTTCATTTTTTATGTGCAGAACCGACTCTTTCACTTTCGGGTGAATATGCCTGTGGACGAAATGTGGTCCGTAAGTTGGAACACATTACCTTGTGTCGCCTTTCTCTCCAACGATCGGCGTTTTAGTTGTGTGTTTTTCGTCTTCTTTAGAACTATTTTAGAACTATTTTACCTAATACATTTGTCAATTTTTAAGACAGCTGGATGACATTTGACGGCGATTTTGGCTAAGTCGACCAATCGACCAATTGTTCACTGTCATAAAAAGTAATTAGTGTTTTATTTTTCATATATATACGAAGGAGTTTACTTAGTCATATCGTTGTAGTGAGTTTGAGATGTAATGGGGATCACAGTTATTGACCAACACAGATCACAGACTCTGTTCATTAATAAATTATTCGCACGCCACGAGACTGGGCACCAAGCGAAATTAAACACAGTACGAAGAATTTCTTATTTTTAACTATACATAGGGAAACATATTTCCGTTGAAGCTAAATAAAATCAAATGTGCTTTGAGAGATTTATTATGACTCAATATCCTTGAATCAAGGCTGAAAACATTTAAATATGTTTCTTGCAATGATCCGTTCTGAATACATTCAAAAGATCACTCTTCTATGGATCGATTGTGTTTATTATTTATTCCCTGACTGTGACTCTTATTTAAATGTGGGTCAATATCAAATGCTGAAGGTACTCATTTACTTTTTGATATACCGTGCTTAATCAATATAGTTTGTTATAAATGACGTTTGTTTT
>NC_068992.1:36787264-36794290 GCF_001194135.2 Octopus bimaculoides | reverse complement strand
ATATATGTGGGTATATATATAGATGGATAGATAAATACATACAAACATACATACACATGCATACATGCATACAAATATACATGCACACACTCACACACACAGACGCGCGCGCACATATATATTTATATATATTATTTTTTATCTTTTACTTGTTTCAGTCATTAGCCTGTAGTCATGCTGGGGCGCCACCTTCAAGAATTTTTGTCAAACGAATGGAGTGCAGTACTTATTTTAAGCCTGCTACTTATTCTATCGGTTTCTTGTGTCGAAACACTACTTTATGGGGACATAACCACACTAACACTGGGTGTGAAGTGGGGGTCAAACACCTACCAAGGGACACATACATTTATATTCGACGGGCTTCTTTGAGATACCGTCTACTGAATACACTCACAGAGCTTTGGTGGGCCCGAGGCTTATAGTAGCAGACATCTGCTCAATGTGCCACCATGTGGTTGGAAAGTAAATGCAAGCATTATCTGGTATAGAACTCAATAATTAACGAATTGAGTTCCCTACGTGATAATGTTCTATACCGAGTAGCCCGCTTTACCAGATTGTATGCATAGATGTATATACATTGAATGAAGAAAAGGTATTTTACTATAATCGAGTAATTTACTTATTGCAACAATACATATCTAAAAATCCATCACGGAGAGCAAGATAAGAACTTTAGTTGAAAGCGTCTCCCTTTGGTCCATGCCATGTTCGACGTATCCAAGTAATAATTTGAATTAGTCCCTTGTTCTAAAAATCGTTCTACAAATTTGGAATCGTTATACTTTCCGTACTGAAATGAAATAATATCAAAAAAAGAATCGAGAAACGTAATGCCATCTTGCTTAAATAAAATTTAATAAAAATTTACACTGTATTTCGAAGAACTAACCTACTCAGATTTCTTTTCAAACCATTGGTTTCTATGGTGTTATACTTAGTAAAAACTGATTTTATTTTAGTAGGTAATTTTCCACCATTGTTCTAACAGTTGAAGCGTGTTGACCTGAGATATATAGATTTGTTTCCTAAAGGAAACAAAGAAACCATCGGGCATTTTTTCTAAGAAGTTTTATTTTAACTATCTTGCTAATTTGTCTATATTGAAAACAATTACTAAAAAAATTTTAAGCAATATAGGCACAAGAGTGGCTGTGTGGTAAGTAGCTTGCTTACCAACCACATGGTTCCGGGTTCAGTCCCACTGCGTGGCACCTTGGGCAAGTGTCTTCTACTATAGCCTCGGGCTGACCAAAGCCTTGTGAGTGGATTTGGTAGACGGAAACTGAAAGAAGCCCGTCGTATATATGTTTATATATATGTGTGTGTTTGTGTGTCTGTGTTTGTCCCCCCACCATCGCTTGACAACCGATGCTGGTGTGTTTACGTCCACGTAACTTAGCGGTTCGGCAAAAGAGACCGATAGAATAAGTACTAGGCTTACAAAGAATAAGTCCTGGGGTTGATTTCTTCGACTAAAGGCGGTGCTCCAGCATGACCGCAGTCAAATGACTGAAACAAGTAAAAGAGTAAAGAGTAATATATGTAGGACGAAATTTGTCTTTCATCCGCTTCACGCTGAAGAAATCAAATACCATGGTTGTACTTCTGTGGGTTGAAAAATTTTAGCTCTCTAGGAATAATGAATATTAAAAAGTTGATTGCACGAGAACACTGATATGCAATATGTATATATTGATAATATTTGCAGGGTTGGCTGTCTTATCGTTTTAGTTCATGTTGTTGCTGCAGTTATTGCTGAAAATTGACAATAATGGAACAGATCAATAGCAAAGGTATTTCAGGTATGACCATATTGTCTTGTCTTCAAGCAGAGTATACTTCGCACTACATTATCCAAAGGGTCCTTTCTGTTTTCAAAATAGCATTATTTGACTTAAGCGAGAGGAGATTAGTTTATTAGTTCAAGCAAATTGAACGGCTACATAGATTTTACCTCTACTGGTGCCATTAAAGAACACATGATCGTGCACAGTATTCTCTTCTCCACTTGCTCTAATACTTTCATGAAAGAAAATAAATAACTGAAAAGTTATCGCTGTTAATTAATATTGTTTATAATTTCAACTGATAATAGATATTAATATTTTCACAAATAATGGGGTGAACTCTCTTCAATGGGGGATTTAAACCTTGTTGCAGGCCCAGTTTGCCTATATCTCTTTAGTGCTCAGTATAGTTCTTAAACTTATACGTTATAAAGATAGTTTTTCTTAAACCCGATCATATTTAATTTCAAATTTTGCTGTAGCAGATTTTATCTTTTCTCTGTTCTGTGCCGACAAAATATTTACCAGTAAGACATTATAGTTAAGTCAATCGACTTTTACCTTTATTTAGAAATTGATAATGCTTCTCTTGTGCAAAGAAAACTGATGATGCTTGTGCAATATCGATAATAAAAAAATCAATGATATTTGAGCAATATCGATAGTCAATGTATCAATCAATATTATTATACAACAGAGTAGAGGAATGAGAAAAATAGTGTTTTCAGTTGGTCTTCCTACTTTCAGTTTGTCTTCCCACAGTGACAATTATATCCTTTAAGATCCGAGTTTAGATTTGACTGGACAGATTTTCTCTTTCATTACCATAAGGTGAAAAAAGCAACACTAGTCAAATTTGATGGTGAACTTATTCACTCTCTTTTAAATGTGTTCTATCATACCAGTGTCAGATCGTTGGACGGGATACCTTGCAGCATTTTTTAAAGCCTATTTGCGTTCTGGCTCCTTGAATAATAAACTTAATTTGTCGCCCGGTTTAATACCGCTACCTGGTCATTAACTACGTTATCGGACTTCACTTTGTTGCAAAGATTCAGGGCACTAACCCTGAACAATAATGTATTTTCCCTTCCATACCAAGCATTAAAATACTCTCACTTCACTCTTCTACCCCAATATACTTAATATACTAATATTTCCACTCTAAGAGCTGTCAAAGGGATTTCTATGCAAAAGTTCAGCCTTCTATGAATAGCAACCAAATCAACCTAAAGGCGCAAACTTCCGTTATAAGAAAAAAGAAATGATACATAGAATAATGTAATCAGTTATATTTTGTCGTTACATCGGGAGTATAACAAGCTTACATAGGACTAAACGGCAACAACAATTTCTTGACGTGTAACTAATTATTGGGTTTTCTTTTTTGCTAGATATTTTTCTTAATCGGGTTTTTTTTTCTGGAAAATGTAGAGTTATAGAACTGTCTCTCTTCTCTCGCTTTCCATACATGCATCAAGTCGCTACTGTTAAAACTGAACATCAGCCGCATCGACTCACCAATATTGTATGATATGCAAATATGTTGGTACTTCTCCTTATTTCGATTATATAATGACACTCAATAGATTTTCGACACGTGCTCTTAATAACTTTTGTATTGAAATGCACAACGGTAAGGTGCCTATTTACCCTCAATGCAGTGGACCTGCAAGCGTATAGTCAAGTGACGATTGAAACAATGCAGCGCTCTGCATCGGGATACAAACGTTGTTTTAGTCTTGATACCAACACACTCTACTCAACCAGCTCAATAATACATAACTGATAGCGCCAATAAAACAATAAGTTTGTTCAACTTCTTCATACAATCCTTGTTAAAAGGTATATAACTATTGATGCTGTGGAGGCGCAATGGCCCAGTGATTAGGGCAGCGGACTCGCGGTCATAGGATCGCGGTTTCGATTCCCAGACCGGACGTTGTGAGTGTTTATTGAGCGAAAACACCTAAAGCTCCACGAGGCTCCAGCAGGGGATGGTGATGAACCTTGCTGTACTCTTCCACCACAACTTTCTCTCACTCTTACTTCCTGTTTCTGTTGTACCTGTAATTCAAAGGGTCAGCCTTGTCACACTGTGTCATGCTGAATATCCCCGAGAACTATGTTAAGGGTACACGTGTCTGTGGAGTGCTCAGCCACTTGCACGTTAATTTCACGAGCAGGCTGTTCCGTTGATCGGATCAACTGGAACCCTCGACGTCGTAAGCGACGGAGTGCCAACAACAACTATTGATGCGCTAAGTTTAGGTGCATGAAGTTTAGAATTCTTTGCTGTTGTATCTTAGGGAGCCGTGTTCAGAGCGACGCTTGGGTAGAAGGATAGAACAATATGTGGATATAAGACACAAATTTTAACAGGATGAAGAGAGAAACCAGTCTAATGGTTGGTTTTATGTATAGTGGAACATAGCGAAATTTTGAGAAATAGAAATTCTATTTGTAGAAAAAATAAACATAAAATGTTGATTATATAATGAATTGCTCATAAGGTTGGGATCTTTCATTTTCAAATTTATTATTATATTATTATATTATTAAAAAGATTGTTTTCTAGTGAATGCTTGGATAAGACTCTTCAGAGAGGTACTTAGTAAAATTTAAACTTCACATAGCAAGCTACAGAAACAACACGAATTATACTTCCCAGCTTGATGATGGGTGGCATCGTTAATAATTATTTAAACCAGGGATCAGAACATTCCTAGTAACTGCTGATTTTTCGGTCAGTAGTCTGTATTGAAATTATTGAATCGAGGTCACTACATAACAACTGCTTATCGATTACTGCGAAATTTGAACTAAAAATCTATCTTTTAGTTTTTACTTGTTTCAATTACTGGACTGTGGCCATGTTGTCACATCACCTTGATAGATCTTAGTCGAAGAAATCAACCCCAGTACTTAAGTTTTAAGTCTGGTACCTATCTATCGCTCGGTTTTGAGGAACCACCAAATTACTCGACGTTAACAAATCAACACTATTTCTCAAACGGTGGAGGGCGAAGACAGACACAGAAACGCGCACAAGCACACACACACACACACACACACACACACACACACACACACATACACACACACACACATACGCATACATACATGTACGCAACGAGCTTCCACGCAATTTCGTCTACCGAATTCCCTCAGTAGACGTTGGTGGGTCCGAGGCTACATTAAAAAATACTTGCTCAATGTGCCACGCAGTAGGACTAAATCTGAAAATACATGGCTGGAAAGCGATTTTCTTAATTACACAATCATGTCTGAGGAGAATATATATAAGTGTGAAAAGTATTTGGTTTGGTTGTACACTGCTATAGTCCTTCAACCGTTCAGTTAGGTTGCCAATACCTCATAGATATTACATTTTCTACGTAGCTGGTAAGTTTCTAGACGGAAATGTTTAGATGTGATGTTCATATCGATATAATGCTCTAACTGACGAATTCGAAATATATTAGCCTCCTCTGAGAATCAAAACCGCATTACAGACCCCATTTATCATAAAGCTCTATGGTAGTCAGCACTAAGAAATTATTAATGTTACATGTAAAGTAATGTTGATAAAAATATAAAAGATAATTGGTATTATTGGGTAATATTCAAAGATACAATAATGCTATAAACAATGTGTTTGTATAACATAAATAATATTTCATTGAAAATGAAGCAATATGCTTTGTATTAAAGAGTATTTACTTACCATTCGTGTTGGTTCTTCAGCTCTGGTGAGAATGAATAAGTTTAGCAACACCATGAAACCTATACGAAACATGCTCTGCATTCTTCGGTCACTCCTCTTGAATTCTTGTAAATTTCGTTTTTGATCTTTTGTTGCAGTTATTCTTCTAGATGTTTTTCTTTCAAAACACGTTTCCTTCTTGTGAAAGTTTTTGTTTCAACTAATCAATTATTCGAGATTTTTCTTTTATGAATGATGCAACTTAAAATTCAATATGATACTCTTGATGAACCTGTTGTTCGTGTACTGTGGTCGCCGTAATGTTGGTACTGCTGTATGGAGTTTTTTTTTTCCCGAAACCTGAACTGCTCCTGGAAAGCGCTGCGGAACTTTGCGAGAGAACTTTAGGAAGTCAACTGGATTCTTTGGTTTATATATACTAGTATGACTATGCCTTCTCTGCGTGATTCTTTATTATATCTCACAGAATGAATAAATAAAACAAAGATAAATATTAAGAACGAGAGAGAGCAGTAGGAGGACCAACAGTTCAGAGATTGGCAATTGCATGATGGGATGTAGAGAGAAGAGAGTTGCGTGCGTATGAAGAGAAGAAAGAGGAGAAAGGATGATACAGAGTGTGGATAAGAGAGTAATAAGAAGAAACGGTGAAACAAGAGCTTATTGGTAAGATAGAGCAGTAGAAATATAGAAAAGAATTTTTGACAGAAAAATATAGGAATAAATGAGGGGAAAGTGACAGTAAGAGGCAGAAAGAAAAAGCAAAAAGAAGAAAGAAAGAAAGGGAAGATTAGATTATAGAACATGAGAAGGTGAGAATGTGGCTGAGAGGCTTATAAATGCATGCATACATACATACATACATACATACATGCATGCATGCATGCATACATACATACATACATACATACATACATACATACATACATACATACGTACATACGTACATACATACATAATTCATGCGTATATGCATGGAGTGTAATATTGAAAAGTGAAGTGGAGTAAAAAATAAACACGTGTGCACGCGGACATACACACACACACATACATACACACGGATATATATGTTTGCGTATATGTATATATATTTATTGTGGAAGAGAGTGAGTGAAAATAACAAAGAGTGAAAGTGAAGGGGGGAGAAAGAGAAGAAGAGCGGGAGAAAGAGAGGGAGAGACAGAAGAAAGTGAAGAGAAAGAAGAAAAGGAAGAGAAAGAAGGGAGTGATGTGCTTGGGAGTAGGGGTTATGAATTTTATGCGAAGAATTCGTGTTTACTTCAAGGGATGCATTTAAAATCGGTAAATGCGGGAGACTGAAGAAATAAACATCTATATGTAATACATACATACATACGTACATATCTATCTATCTATCTATCTATCTATCTATCTATCTATCTATCTATCAGTTACGTCTCTCATACGCATACATACATACACACACACAAATGCATTAATATGTATACTTATAAACATATATATATATATATATATATATATATA
>NC_068992.1:36785851-36787066 GCF_001194135.2 Octopus bimaculoides | reverse complement strand
GAGAGAGAGAGAGAGAGAGAGAGAGAGAGTGAGAGAAACAGACATAGATTGGCAAAAATGTTCGAGAGCAAGATAAAAATACAAGATAAAGCGACAAAGACGCAAAATAACATGGGCGGAGTTACACCTGTGCGCGCTGTCAATCAACCATTTCATATATTGCGTCAAAGCACCTAGAGATAGTACTGAAGCGTAGAAATTTTAATGTTTTTTTTTTTCGAACAGTAATAGGCATAAGCCACATTACAGACAAATGGGAATATCTCAGTTATTCAGTCACCAATCGAAATTGTTTCTTCTAGTATAGGTGGGCGCTGTAGGAAGTTATGTACCAACAATGGGGCGGATTGTGTACATCACTCGCGTTCTCTCCCTCTTTCTCTCCACCTTTCCGTCATCGTTTTTTCTTTCTCTCTGTCTTTGCACGTGTGTATGTTGTGTGTGTGTGTGTCTCTGTGTCACGCGCGCACGAATTTATTTGCTTTCGTAATTATACATCTTTGCCTGTGTGTGTGACAGCATGTGTTAAAAATTGTGTGGAGGCATGTGTTTAAATGACCGTATTATTTGACTGTATTTCATATGCTTGCATTTCCTTTTAGTTTGTACGACTGCGTGTGGGAACTTGTGTAGATATGAGCGTGAGTTATGTATATGTATGGAAGCTTGTGCGGTCGTGTGTTATCTTAGCTTAGTGTTAAGTTTTAGGAGTGTCTTTATTCTGTTTGTCACTGTGTGGGAGTCTGATCGATTCCCACCCATATTCGCATGTGTATATGTGAAAGAACGGTTTAGTATGTACCTGTAACTGTATGTATGCATGTATGTATGTATGTATGTATGTATGTGTGTATTTATATATATGTATGTCTTGGAATGTGTGTGTGAATCTGTGTCTGTGTTTATAGATATAATAGTATAGACATACATTAAAATATGTGTATGTCTCTGGTATGTGTGCGTTCGTGCATGTGTGTAATTTTGTGTTTATTGCAAGAATGCATAGGTGTGCTTTTCATTCCTTGAAATTCTGTCGGAGTGTAGGATTATAACTAAATAACAGGTAGGTTGTGCCGCTGTACCTCCATAGTGTCTAATCTTGTTTTGAGTGAGCAAATGTTACATGATTTGCCGAAACTTCGTGATTTGATGGATATGTGTATGTGTGCGTGTGTGTGTGTATATATATATATATATATATATATATATATATAT
>NC_068992.1:36776943-36785209 GCF_001194135.2 Octopus bimaculoides | reverse complement strand
TATATATATATATATATATATACGCGCATGTATGTGTGTGTGTGTCTGTAAATTTTAGATAGATGTCTGTGTGCGCGCGCGCGTGTATGCATGTATTGATTGGCCGTCTACTGGGATCACAATGATTTCGCCTTCTTTCGTCATTATCCAGCAGATTGTAGCAGTATTGATGTTACTATATGTCCGTTATCAAAAGCATTCTTTCATTACCACAAACTCTATCAGTAGATAGGTACTGAAAATTACTTTCCTTTTATTCTAATCCTAAAAAAGTTTCCATTTATCACTGCAATACCTTTGAGAAAAACGTTACAATAATTATCCTTAATAATCTCATCTTTCTGGTACTTGCGCCAAAATACTAGCCAGGTAAGTCTTCTGTGAACTACCCTCTAACTCACCGCATCCTATAAGAGCCAACAATATATTTTCCCTTTCACTTAGCCTACTGTATACTTTCAAGAGCAAATGCTATACTGTCCTCCAAGGTAAAGTCATTCCTGCAACCAAAACAATATGTGATGAATCACAGCATATCATGAGATATTGTTTCGTTTTTGCAATAAGAGGATTGACTGAAAAGTTCATTGGCTTACTATATAGTAGTGATTCTAGAGCTGCATTAATTTCGTGTTAATAACTGCATTGTTTCGTTGCAGCTAAACTGACATCTAACTGTTCAAAGGAGACTTCAGATGTAACTAGTAGTAACTTCTCTTGAAAATGGACAAAATTTAGCACTGTGGTGTCATAAAGTACCCGTGGAAAAAAAGACGTTTTAGGCCCCAAGGTTATTGGTGCTGACCAGTGGCAGATCCACAATATTGGGGCCCTGAAGCTTAAAATGTTATAGGGTCCCATCCAACAAGGGTCAAAGAATGTTCGTGCCCTTGCAAGGAACTCCAGCCCAAATGGTGGAGTGGTGAGGTGGAGCCCTTAAAAATTAATCTGATAGTGAGTCCTCTTTCCACCTGAAACGAGGTGTCCGTAATCACCAATATCTTTGTCAATGTGGTTGTTCCATGGCAGATCACCACAGTTTTCTTTACAAATTTAAGCACTACATTTCAGATTGTGATTATCAAAGTCACTGGTGTGAACAAATATTTTCCAGGCTATGCCTTCCTTACACTTCTAGAGTTATGTGGGTTGAAAATTAAGGAATCGTTATATACATGCATGATGCATCATGGAACAAAGACATAAAGCATAACAAATACCACAGTCAATATAATCTAATATTAATCTTATATTTAAGATACATATGAAAATTACAAAATACTCTTTAATCTTTTTTTTCTTTTGTAGCAACGTATTTCCTTACAGTTTTGTCATATGAGAGCTTCTTTGCAATGCCATTTTCTAGAAACAACATGCATAAGGAATTTATGTGCTCTTCAGTCATGGTAGATCGAAATTTATTCTTTATAAAGGAAAGCTTCGAGAAATTCCTTTCTGCTTCACAGCTCGTCATTGACATTATCGAGTACAGCTTAAGTGCAGTGGTAATATTAGGGAACACTTAAATTAATTGTTGCTCATAAATAAGCTAAAGAACTGCTGTGCATTGCATTTTAGATTGTGAGTTTTCTTCTGTGTTCTGATATTTCCTAAGGTGTAAATACTCTTTGAACTGATAACTCATTTATTAATTTGTGGTCAATATCGTCTTTGAAAATCGACATTATAAGTTTGATACTGTTCTCATCAAATTTTGAATTGTTCATCAATTCTGAGAGAAACTTGAACCTTTTCGCAGTCTGCTCGTATGGGTCCATCTTCTTGCTTAACTGGATTGTCAAGCAGTCGTAGACTTGATCTAGAACTTCTATCCTAAATTTTTCAATCCCTTTCGAAAATCCTTATCACTTGTTCCATCTGCAAATTTCTTTGTAACAATATGTTTGGAAACATCAGAATAATTTGAGGTGATATATTCACATAAACCTTTTGCTACTGATTCATAGTGTGTAATCTTGTCGGCTGAATTTTCTTGTAGTTATTTAACAAATGAAAGCAAATATGCTAGCAGAAGGTAACCTTTGCATGCATCAGAACTAGGGGTTTGGAGTTCATTAATTGTTTTGTTAAGACGCTCCATAACTTCTTCCCAAACGACTGTTAAAATAGCACATTCCAATTTTATCAACTTGTGGTATAAATTCTTTACATCTCACTTACATTCAGGCTTCTCTTCAGAGTCTTCAAACACGTGTTAGAGAGTCTGTAAAATATCCCTATATCCATTTTTAATTGCCTAGACTCCTTCATTGCGTGGAGACCATCTAGTTACCCTTAATCTCTTTAAAGAAAAGGCTAGATTACCTCGTGCGTTTAAAATTCCCCATCTTGTACAAGGTGATATTCAAACAATTATTAAAGTAGCAAAATGCTTTGTTACTGAACAGATTGTAAGTCCAAAATTAGGAGGTAACCCCTTTCATTGATCATTAAATAATGATGTCTCGCTGAGAAAATAAGAATTCTTGACCATGAGAGGATCAAGGCTGACGTTTCCAGAACAATTCAAGAAAAGCGAATTATCTGCGCGTCATTTGTATTTTTATTTTTTATACTATTCCACACTGGCAAAAACATCAGGTGGAACAGCTCGTAGCTAGACACTGCGTGTCTATACTCTGCGTAGGAGTATGAAATGACATTGTCCACTAAGACTGGTAGCAGCAATCTGCATGGCAAAATACAAAAACAAAAACAAAAAAAATTAACAGAATGAAAAAAATTAAGTTGCTTTAGAGGGGCCCCTCCTGAATTAGGGGCCCTGAAGCATAAGCTTCATTAGTTTTATAGCAGATCCGCCACTGGTGCTGACATCGTTGCTACATTAGGGGATGAATATCTGACTTTCTCATCAGTGCAAACGTATGTAACTGAATTTAAGAAAGGAAAGGAAAGTTTTGAAGATGATACAAGGTCTGGATGTCCTGCAAGTGCCACCACCAAGGAAAACATTGAACTTGTTCACCACATACAGATTGATGACAGGCTATTGACTATAAATAAATCAGTATATTAGCCATCTGCTTCTACAAGGTATTTGAGAGTGCGACAAAAGTAGTAAGACTCGATGTAAGAAATTACTCTTTAATACATGATCTTTGAGTACGGAAATATCTGGTGGTGGATAAACAAATTTTACTGGAAGAGTATAGAGATACGAGAGTAGCTCAGGAATTTTCAGTCAGCAAAAATGCCTTAGCTTCAAGGTTATTTTCTTCAAAATGTCTTTTAACCAGTAGATAAAAGTATGATAAACTACATTGTAAAGATGTTTATTGTCCCTCCAATCATCTTATTTGACTTCCAAATTACTGGCATATGCACTTTTGCTATTCCCCTTTTGATTGTAATGTTTCTGAATGTATACACATACATACATACATACATACATGCATGCATGAATGCATACATACATATGTCTATCTATCTGTTTGTCTGTCTGTCTGCACCCTCACACATAAACACGAGGAAGGCTGAAACGTTCACAGGCTGATATTCACATGGAATGTGATCAAATAGCGTTTATTTTTCAACATAGTCCCACTTGTAGGCCACACACTTCTTCCATATCCTGTTGGTAAAAAAGTCGTCAACAGCAGGTATGACGCAATTGGTTTCCAGTCATGTGCTTTTCATGTTGAGGAACAGATGAGAGTAAAATAGGGTCAAATCAGGAGATTAGGGAGGGTGATCAAACAGTTCATTTCTACAGACACGCACAGCAGCCATTGAAAGCAAAGATTTGTGTGCTGGAGCATTGTCTTGAAGTAACAAGACAGCTTTCGTCAATTTCCCTGGGCATTTGGTCTTCATAGACTTTCGTAACAGCCCCAGCAAGTTAGCAGAGTACTCTCCATTGATGGTGTGGCCCTTATGAAGATAGTCCATAAACACACTACCTTTTGCATCCCCAAAAGCTAAGGACATCATCTTCCCTGCAGTTGAAACGACCTTGGCCTACTTTGGAGCAGGTGAGGAGTGGTGTTTCCCCTACATGGATTGTCTCTTTGTCTCTGGCTCAAAGGGATTAACCCAACACTGATCCTGGGCTAGGAAACGCTCAAGGAAACCAGCTGGATCTACCTGGGACATTTTATTCTTAATTTTAATTTTTCTGAAAAGAGAAATAAAGAATAAAAAAGGGAGATGTTCCCGTTACTGCATTGAAATGAACTGGAAGGAAAGAGTGATTGATGCAACGTTTTTATCGGGTCATATAGGTGATGTCGTGATGTCCATTACTTAAATATAACTGGATTATTCATTTTTCATTTGTATTGAAGAATATGCTACCTTGAGACTAGCACGTTATTAATAATTAGTAAATCCTTTAGTTGTATTGATATTTCGAATTTAAATGTGCGCTGAATGTCTATCTTTTGTTTTAAACATGCTTTTGTTGTAAATGATAAACTTTCTCACCACTTTATGCAAATTGTGCAACTCACTGAATATATTACTTTGTGGAATATAATTATACACTTTATTTATACAATTGATAAGTTGTTCCACACAAACAAATGCAATATAAGTTGTCTGCCTGTCTAATTACATTTGCATTAATAGTATTGTGACTGATTATTGCGTACACAGTGATTTAATAAATGTTTTATTTTATTAGAAAAAGTAGATTCTAAAAGCGAATATTTAGAAAATGTTAGTTCTGGGTAAGGTAGCTTCAATGAGAAACACATATTCAGTAAATGGAAACAATATTTTAGGTTCAAATTAGAAGTTTTAAGTCAGTATCCCTTTTACTGTTATGACTACAGCATTATCTGTACTATAAGTTTTGGTTTATCTTAGGAATATTGATGTTGACATTTTTCTGATATATAATAGTCAAGAGTTTTGTTGCTGAAACTATGTTCTCATCATCCTTAAGATTTGGGAGTTGTGAGGGGGTTTTGGGTTGGTTCATAGGAAAATCACCCTTCGATTTGAATTCTTTAACTATTTCCACCTTTAGATTAATCTCAGAGTCTTTCATTAATCCATTTTCTTACTTATTGGTATTTATATTTTTGTTTTTGCCGTTAAAGTTGGCAGTGCTCTAAAAATAGGGGAAGCTAATTTTGATGTTGTCTTCTTCCTTTTGTTTCTAATTTTGGTATGTATTTCTTTTCTCCTAAAAATTCTGTTTCTAATTCTCATATACTTTTGGTTTAAATGTGTATCTTCTTAAGTCAATCCTAAATCAACGGTAATAACTATAGTTATATCAGAGTTATGATCTCTTCAAACGCAAGATTGATATATTGCGTAACCTTGTTTAGAGGATAAACTGTTACTCTAAAATATTTATTTAGTCCTCTCGAGTCAGTATTTCATGTTTTATTTGCAGGACTTTAGTAAAAACAACTCTTCTTTAAATTTTTTTATTGTACCAGGTGATTTACTTCTGGTGATCCGCAATTTTGGAAATCTACTTTTATTTTCTAATTTTATACAACAAAATACACATCTTGAATGGTATCATGTCTACTTCAATTCAATATAAATTCTTGGTACACGTCATTCAAGACTTGATACATTAGCATTGATTTATTTCCTTGATTGCCGTACTTTATGGATGTATTTATCGGTGTTGAACTGACTTGTACAGCATTGGTGCTACTGCTGCTGATGTCATTGTTTAGCTGCAGTATATCCTGATTGATGCACTCCATCATGAAAGATGTTCTATCCGTGACAATTGTTTCTAATTTCAACACAAGACCAGTAATTTGAAGGGATGAGGTAGTTGAAACCTCAGTACTTGGCTGGCACTTTATGAATAACCGAGCGACAAAAAGCAAAGCTGACCTGGGAATGATATTGAACTGAGCAGGTAAATTGTACGAAATAATAACGGAAGGCATTTCTGTCGATGTGTTAACTACTCTGCCAGATGACCAACTTTTTGATGACAATAATATCTTTGATTTATGTATAATCCATTAGGAGTATAATAAATAAATAAATCCTGTAGTAATTCGGATAATGTCTCCGCTAGTGCGTTGATTAATATCTAGGTAAGAGATGAAAAATCAAGGTAAACAATTAAACGAAACAAAAAAAATCTATAAAAACAATGAACAAAAGTAGAAAGTCAATTCAGCTAGGTTATAGCGTAAAGAAAGGAAAGAAAAGTAAACGTTTCGGGCAGTTGCATTCCTTCCACTGTTCAGTCTATTCCTATACGTCTGTAGGAGGATTGTATTTGTTTCCTCGGAGATAGGCAAAATGAATACGGCCAGAGCATGGCTATTGCTGATCCTTTGTATTTACTTTTCGTAGCGTGCATTTCAGTACAAAGTCTGGGGTTATAAAGTTATTGATGTCGTATCTCTACATGTATGCATTATTTCTTTCTTTTGACAAAATATTATACTCGTACTTTGTTCTATGGTTATATAGAGACTATAGAAAGTGCGGGTAAAAATGTATCCCTAAAGTTATAGGTGTATTAAAAATTATCCCTAAAGATTTGAATAGATGGATATAGGAAATAGGCATAAAACCCAGTTTAGTACAGTTCCAAAAAACAGTGTTATTAGGGACAGCAGGGATACTTAGGAGGATTCTTCGTATCTAAGGTTATTTGTTGTTTCCCGATGTTAGGAAATTTTCTTTCCAACAGTCTAATCTGTTGAGCGTATATGAAATAGTAATAATAATACTAACAACAACAACAATAGATAGATAGATAGATAGATAGATAGATAGATAGATAGATAGATAGATAGATAGATAGATTGATAGATAGATAGATAGATAGATAGAGAGATAGATAGATAGATAGATAGATAGATAGATAGATAGATAGATAGATAGATAGATATGGCTAAGAGGAAAACAAGCGTAATCACTTCAAGCATTGATAGAAGTCTACACATTATGGCTAGCTCAAATGTCGCAGTGGTTCGGTATGGAGTGCGACTCTGAAGTTGGCAGAGAATGAACTAAATGAATTGGACAGGAAGACAAAGAAGATCCTAACAGTGCTTGGAGCCCATCATCCTCGTGCAGACATTGCTCATCTATACATTGGGACTGATAAATATGGAAGTATGTGTAGCGTATTGAACATGGGAACTTGCTGAGATAGCTAACCCATAGTGATGAAACCTTGTTAGTGGCTGTTAGATAGGCGGGCATATTGAAAGGAGGATAAAAGAAAACAAAACAAGAAAACAAAAAAAGAAGGACATGATAAAGTACTACACAACAAGGGATTACACAATTGATTCCATGTAACCACAACTGAAGTTACTGGAGAGCATAAGTGTGACTAGTTAAAGAAAAAACACTAAAAAGGAAATTGTGGGCACTATACTGGCAGCACAAGACCAAGCTTTGGCCACAAAACTGGAGGTCCTGTCCATATGGTGAACGAATGTCTTCAACTTGCCCAAAACCAATATAAGCTGTGGTAACACGATGAGGTAGCTAAAGGGCTGCACTGGAAACTAAAAAATGGGAGTTTAGAGCTTAAAACACAAAGACCAGATACTTGAGCACAACAAACTGGATATAGTGGTGGTGGACAAAGTGAGCCATATGTACTCTATAATTCATATTACGTGCCCTTTAACACGCGAATGGTTAAGAAGGAATGCGAAAAAAAATAGACCGACTGTGTAAAATGAAGAAGGTCAAGGTAGTATCAATTGTTGTTGGATTCTTGGAGTTCGTTTTTATTCACCGTTTGTTTTCTTGTTTCATCTTTTGCATCTACTTTCTCGTTTTTTCCTGTATGTTCTCTTATACCACGTCCTATCTTAGAAATAAGACCAACCATGTGTATTTGAGCCTAAAGGATTGCTCGGAGACACAAGGCACATTCTATATACCTGCTGATGTATTGTGTATCCATGGCATGACACTATTATCAGCTCACATTTAAGTACTGTGTATATTAAATGATATTTACCTCTCACTGGATGGAGTTCCAGTCATTAGACAGTGGTCGTTCTGGGGAACGGTCTTGAAGAATTTTTAGTCGAATGAATCGACCCAGTATTTATTCCTTTTAAGCCTGGTATCATTCTATTTGCTGAAACGCTAAGTTTCCGCCTGTCAAATCCATTCACAAGGCTTTGGTCGGCCCGAGAATATAGTAGAAGACACTTCCCCAAGGTGTCACCCAGTAGAACTGAACCCGGAACCATGTAGTTAGTGAGTAAGCTTCTTACCACACATCTATCTATCTAAGAGACCAGGAATGCTGCGTTTACTACTACTGCCTTCACCACCTCCACTA
>NC_068992.1:36774154-36776843 GCF_001194135.2 Octopus bimaculoides | reverse complement strand
CACACACACACACACACACACACACACACACACACACACAAGTACGCATAAATGGTTTCTTACACACGCTTATGTTCCAATATGAGGAAAAGGAAATTGATTATATCAATCTCAGTATTGTATATAATATACGACCGAAGGTTGGCAAAAAATCACAACGCTGTGATTTGAACACAAGACGTAAGAATTTGCAGCTAATTACCATAAGGCATTTTGTCTAACGCTCTACCAAGTTTAACAATCCATGGCCTCAATAATTAAAGTACGAAGACATTAACTGAAGAAAAGACTGAAGTAGTTTATTCTTCGAATGTTCACCGCGGATGGCTTGCCAAATAGGTATAAGTGAAAGGAAATGACATGTATTTAAAATACGGGATAACATCTAGAGGAATAGAGAGATAATTTTAAATCAGAAGGTTAACGTTTAGGCAAATGTCAAAGACGAAGGTTTATCAATACCTCACGAGAAATTTTGAGGAAACGAGGAAATATATATATTGAAAAGAAAGTTAATAAAAATAAAAAATGAAAATTTAAAGACGAGAATAAAAATGGGCTAAAGGGAATAAAATCAGATATGAAACCAACATGCTGGGGTGTATGTAGTGTGAAGGCAAGCTGAAGTAAGTAATTATATTTCACCTCCAAATTATATTTTATTGCATCAGCTGCAAAGATGACTGTCGTTAAATTTTTCTTATTTTAAACGAGATAGTGTTAATCTTTAACCGTTATAGTTGAAAGAATCGTGTGTTGTGACTAATAAATAGTTGCTTTTGAGAACATAATAAATTATGATTTGTCGGATCTACTTTTATATTTTATAGTTATGGGTTTTATAGAAAGCCAACTTGTTTATTCAGGAATGTAACCTGTTACGTGTTCGTTACCACTGTTTATTCTAAATAATAATTTATGGTTGTCAGTTATTTTAGAGATGAGAATTAGCTTTCACATTAAATTTGAATTATATACGGTTAAATGAGTCTGCGTAATTGGTTGCCTCAGTTTATAAATTGTGGATTCTCAAGTAGATTTTGGTAATCTATGTATTCGTAAAATATTTGGATTACTAGTTGTTACTGGATATAAAGTATAAGTGTAAAAGATTTGTAGGATAGTTTTCGTCAACGGGAATTCGTATAATCAAAAATGAAAGAACCTGCTTTTTATATGCAAACATTTCCGAAACGGATAGGTTACACTGAGACCGAGGTACCGTGTCCATAGTTCTCACTTGTCTTGATAAATATTTCCATACGTACCATTTACTACTAAAATCCTGCTGTCGATCTCATTGTCGATGGTTGTATTTGAAGACAGCGTGGAACCAAGGCATAGAAAAATGTTGACCTGTTTGATGGAGTTGTTGATGATTATTTCGATGGTATGCAGGGTGGACCTTGGATGAAGTTACTAATTGTGAGTCGAGTTGGTGTTAGTTATTAGGCTGTAATCTTTATATACTGACACTGCAGAGTAAATTGTTTGTTGGTGTTGGATTTGGTTATGATTGGGTACAGCATTATCATCCGCATAGTGCATTTCTGAAAAGGTTTTTCTTGATGTCTTATACTTCGACAAGAATCAATTTCGATTGAAGACACCTCCATCGGGCTTAGTTCTAAGTCTCATTTTCATTGACAGCAGCTAGATGAACAACACATAATTATAAAAAGATAGTTGGTACAAAAATGCTCTCTTACTTCAGACCAGAATAGCAGTGATGATGATCGATTTCATAACCCTGACCACTGCATGTTATCCTGAAGGGATATGCAAAGAATTTCGATAGAATGTCAAATTTCATAAGTAATTTCCACCATATTTCATTCACTTACTGTCGAAAGCTTTGATCAAATTTTAAAATAAAATGTCTAGCGGTTAGTTGTAATCCTTTGAATTTTCTTGCAGTTGGGGGATTGCAAAATTCATGGCCAGTGTACTACGTACAGGAAGAAATCCGTTTGCTGACTCATACATATATGACGAACTGCCTCAACGTTGTAGTGTGCCATTTAGGTAGTATTGACCAAAATCAGTCTACTGTAGCAGACATAGGTTTTAAGACACTAGTCATTTCGCAAAATTATGAAGTTGGGCTTTATACTCCAGTGATTCTTACATCAATGAAATGATGTTTGTGGATATCTATCCGATCACATCAGTGAGACTGGACAGTATTTCAAAGTTTTGTGTCATCGTTGATAAATGCAATATTTAATTTACTCACTGTAGTTGGCATATGAACTCATGCAGATTGCATTGATACAAATACTCACACACATGTGCATATATATATATATATATATATATATATATATATATATATATATATATACATGCATACACACTGTCTCTCACTCACACACACGCACGCGCACACACACAAGCACTCATGTAGACGTCACTAAAATGACAGAGGGTACTAAGTGGTGCCGGCACTGCTAGAGATAAAAGTTGAAACAACTCAAAAGCCGCAAATGCCTTAAGACTGACAAGGGGGATACGTTCCCTAACGAACATAGCCAGATAACCTGGGATTTCGAATTTTGATGCAGAGTATCTTAATTCTCATCGGTGGCTCTTATCGCGCCTAAAGTTAAACTCAACTCACCTTGTCAGCTTATAAGAAAACCGTATATGAAAACTGTATATATATATATGTGTGTGTGTGTGTGTGTGT
>NC_068992.1:36768166-36771687 GCF_001194135.2 Octopus bimaculoides | reverse complement strand
GAGTGGAATTTGGCGGTGTTGAGGGAGATTTATTTGATCTTTATGGACTGCTACTCTTCTACGCAACGGGAGGCTCGTCTGTCAGATATAATAGTGTTGGCAACCTGCGCATGTGAGGACATAAATGAGGTTCCCAGAGGAACAAGAGAAATTGGTTTTAATTTTAAACTTTGTTCCTCGTTTGAAGGTAAATTCAGAGCGTTCAAGTAGGTAGGGGCAGGTACCACAATTAGGGCGTGAACATTTTTTAACTGATGGGGGTGGAATTGGTGTATGTAGTTTGGCATTCGCTAAGAGTTTTTCCAAAGATTTGTGTTGCCTTTTGCATTTAAGGACTTTGTGTGTATTGATGATATTGTTCATTTTCGGGTCTGTGGTGAGTAAGGGGAGGTTTTGTTTGATTGTGGTGTGTGCTTCGATGTTTTTGGGGTTGTGGATGGAGATGTATGGAAGTATTTTGGGGTTGGGTGTGTTATTGTGTTGGTTGGTTTTTAGTGTGTTTATGTCAAGTTCCTTGGAACGTTTTATTCCAAAGTCTATGAATGTGGAGGGATATTGGCGTTGTAATAGTGTTTTTTTGAGGTGTTGTAAGCGTATTTCTCGAGTGGTTGGGTCAGAGACAATGGTGCAAATCCATTTAGCTAAATTGAAGGGGATATTTATCTTGGTGTGTTTTGAAATCTATATTAAAATATGCTTTCAGTTTAGCATTCTGCCTTATTATTATTTTTCATTTACCTATATATATATATATATATATATATATATATATATGCCCATACACATTATTACATGCTCATATACACATCTCTCTACACACACGTATATATGTATAAATACAGAACTTTGTGATGATGATGTTCCGTATGCATGTATACGTATGTGTATATATTTATACATATATATGCGTATGCGTGTGTGTATGCACATATGTGTACATTCATATATGCGGTGAGTGTGAATATATGCCTGTACAAGTGTACATATATAGATATGTTTACATTTGTGCATGAGTATATTTATTTGTATAAATGTCATCCATAAGTGAAGGCATATATCTCTGCGAGGATGAAATGGCATTATTCATATATATATATGCTTGTGTTTGTATATGTGTGTGTGTAGAGAGAGAGATGTGTATATGAGCATGTAATAATGTGTGTATGGGCATATATATATATATATGTGTGTGTGTGTGTGTGTTTGTGTGTGTGTGTATGTGCGCGCGCGCGCGTGTTTGTGTGTGTGTGTGTGTGAGTGTGTGTACGTATGCATTTTCTATTGTGAGAATGTGGTTGCGTGTATTTTAATTTTTTTTATATTTTATATCTTTTATATTTTTCATACCTATTAGAAAAACTTCCTTTTATTCAACGGTTTTTGTCATAGCGTCCATCGTCAAAAATACCCGATGGAAATGCCCCGGAGCTTTTAGCTCGGGCATTTAAAACTCTGAGTTCTGTTATGACAACTTAGTGATTGTCCTATACTATATATATATATATATATATATATATAAATTCCTCTATTTTCAAAATATCGAGTTCTCGTTTCTATTGTTGTCATTTTATTATTAATTGAATGATAATAATAATAACAACAACAACAACAATAATAATAATAATAATAATAATAATAATAATATCCGAAATTTATCCAAAAACATCGGAAATAAAGACATCGCATGGAGCCAAAAATACCTGACAAAGGGTTGGACTATATCCGAGTAAGTAATACTCATTGAAATTTATTTCTATTTTTCCAAATATAATGATGTATTTTAACTGGATATCATCTCCACTACTCGCACAGCAAACGTAAACACGCTTGTTACATCAACACCAGACCATCTCCGGACTCAAACACCATGTGCAAAAAAATTACAAACAGATTAAATAATACCGGTATTATTCCACTCAAGAATAACAACCGGGAAGTGCGTACTTTAAACTTCTTACGCAAAATGTACGAAGAGCTGCACGTGCAAAACAATCTGACAACCGAAATGAACGGACCGGTACCCTACGAAAATGATGACCGTCAAAATAAAGAGCCGGACGTTGTTCCTCATGTCCCGCAAATAAAACCAAAACGGCATACATGGACACGGAGGAATACATTTCGATCCTACACGCTTATTTTGCAGCAGTGCTCTACCCAAAGAACGAAAACGCAACAACACATACATATAAAATATGGAAGAAAAATAATCTAAATAAAGACCTAGATACAACAATGAACCCTAATAAACTAGCTAACATACGAAGAAATAGAACAATTGAAAGGAAAAATACATCAGAAAAATCTAGATAGTAGCCACACAACAATGCCAAATAATAATATAAACACTGAGATAGTAAAACACGAAGACAAACGTAACATTTCCGCCAAAAACGAAATAAACAAAAAACAACAAACCCAGACCGTAGAAATGTATAATAATGTACAAAAAGCACCAATCCAGAACACCACAGACAAACGTATGAATGAAAAGAAAGGCGAAACAAATCTAAAATCTGGAAACAGCGTAGGGGAACCTAGTAATTATGATACTATAAAAATGAGAATAACCAAAGAACTGAAAAGCACAGATCTTAGAATGGACCACAGATTATACCTCCCAAAAATCAAAATAGACAATAAAACAACATCAATAATAAATAGCATAAACCTGGCCGTCACGGAACTAATAGCCACAGAAACAGCTGGCAATATCACTGAGCTAAATGACATAATATATGCGGCAGCCACTTCAGCCACAAAAGAAGCAGGATACTAACTCAAACCCATCTGAACAGGAGTTCTACCACCCAAACAGACCTTGTGGATAAATAATATCCAAAACAAAATTTAAAAAAAGAGAAAAGATCTATTGATTCTCAACGAAATTAGTAGACAATCAACACAACTAAGTAACAAGAAGAAAACTGAAATACTGTACACATACAACATTACAGAAAAATGATTTACCTGAGGCAAAAGAAAAGCTAAAGCAAGATATTCTTGCCAAAGCACAAAGGATCCGCCGGTTTGAGAAACGCCAACATTTCTTTGAACAAAACAAACAGTTCAAATCCAACCCCCAAAAATTCTACCAAGAACTGGGTAAAAATAAAATAGACATTACTGCAGCACCAACAGCAGAAGAACTGGAAGAATTTTGGAAACAATATGGTCGGTGAAGCAACAACCCCAGAAAAGGATCATTAAAACAACGAACTTAGTACCTGCGCAACTCTGGACCCTTATAACAACTGAAGAGGTCACCCAGACACTGCAAAGACTAAGCAACTGGAAAGCACATGGGCACGACAAGATCCCCAACTTTTGGTTAAAATACCTGACAGGAATGCACAAAAAGCTGGCTGAAAACTTTAACAACATACTAGCAGAGCCAGAGACAATGCCTGAATGGCTCACGAAAGGGAAAACCATCTTAATTCCCAAATCCACGGAAACGGAGAAACCACAAAACTACTATAACCTGTCTCCCTACTATCTACAAAGCCTTTACTGCAATA
>NC_068992.1:36757121-36767477 GCF_001194135.2 Octopus bimaculoides | reverse complement strand
AAATAAAGAAAGAGTACTATAGACGAGTTAGATCAATACTAAAAACAGAGCTCAATGCTAAAAACAAGATAATAGGTATTAACACTTTAGCTGTCCCAGTTATAAGCTACAGCTACAATATCCTTAACTGGACACTAAACGAACTATCTAAAATAGATAGAAAAACAAGAAAAATAATGACAGGATATACGATGCACCACCCAAAATCTGACTTAGAAAGGCTATGTATACAACGCACAGAAGGTGACAGGGGTCTTATACAGCTGGAAAACTATTATAAAATAACCACCATAGGACTGCAAAAATACCTACTGCAGAAGCAAGAAAAACTAATACAAATAGCCACAAAACACGAGAAAAAACAAAAAAACTATTTTCAGTATTTAAGGAAGCTGACAAATACAAACAAGAAATCATACTACCTCAAGAAGAAGAAGAAGAAGAAGAAGAAGAAGAAGAAGAAGAAGACAAATGAAATCCAAACTAAAACTCCAACAGCAACGGACCATGATAAAACGATGGCAAGAAAAGCCCCTACATGGTAAATACTGGGCTAAACTAAATGCAAAAGAAATAGACAGAGAAAAATCCCAGCAATGGTTGAGAAGCTCAGGATTCAAAGCAGAGACTGAAGGATTTTTAATTGCTGCACAAGACCAAATAATGAAAAGAAACATAACAAGTAACTGCAGAATATGTGGCGATGGACAAGAAATAATAAATCATATTATCTCTGGCTAAGAAGGAATATATTTACAGACACGACAATACTGGGACCTATATACACTGGAAGCTATGCCAACACTATGAAATAACAACAGAAACAAGATGGTATAAACACACGCCAGAGAAGGTCACAGAAAACGAGAAAGCAACCATACTCTGGGATATGCCAATACACACAGATAGAGAAATTAAGGCCAATAGACCAGATATAGTTGTTAAAGATCATGAAGAAAAAAATGCTTTCTAATTGACGTATCAATACCAGCAGATGACAACGTTTCCCTAAAAGAAATGGAGGAACTTTCAAAATACACAGACCTGGAAATAGAGGTAACTCGAATGTGGAATCTAAAAACAGAAACAATTCCTATCATAGTAGGTGCCTTAGGTATAATAAAAAAATATTCAGACAAATACATAACAAAGACACCAGAACTTACAAATATATATAACATACAGAAAATTGCACACACCCTACGCACACATCCTACGCAAAACACTTTCAATACAGTAACCATAAGAGCATCACAGCAAACCACAGCACATACCCAAGGCGCACAAAGCTGCGCTCGATAGTGAAGTGAAAGCACGTTATAAAAATAAAACTACTGAACAACAACAATAATAATAATAATAATAAATATAAGTACATATGTATATATATGTTTAATTTTCAAGCAAAGATTCGTAGAAATAGTTACTAGTGTCGCTAAATGTCACATAAGCACTTCTACGTGTATGGGTGATAATTCCAAGTGAAACGTATTTTGGATCATGTAAGTGAAATGGAAAACGGAATCAAATGCACAAAATGTTATTCAAAACATTTATATCACCGACATATATGTGTTGAAGGATACATTAGTATTAGTCCGGGATGAAGTATAAGGAGGAATAATGTATCAATCTCATCAGGCTGAAAATTATAAATAACAGTGTTCATTAATAAGCCATGTTTACAAATGTAATAAATTATAATATATAACGTATAAAAACAAAAAGTGGATAGGAAACGCTAGTAATTTTTAAAATACTGTTAAGAAATTTGACGTCATAAATCGAGAAAGGAAAAGAAGGAAGAAAGAAAGAAAATTAAAAGAAATGGAGGTCCGAGTAAATAGAAAAGTGAATGACCAAGGGATAGAAACGATAAAAAAAGAATAGGATGTGTAGATTAAAAAGAATAAAATGAAAATTACAGATATTATTAGGCAAAACAGAGTAATTATTTGAAATTGTTGAAAGTGTGTTTTTTTCTAATGTAAACACCTGTAAACACGTTCTTTATAGGTGTTGACAAGGGTCGTGTGTTAGGAAAAATGATAAACAGTTGTTCATCCATACAAAAAGGGCAAAATATTTCATGGGGGAACGATCTTGACAAAATTCTCTAGTCTAAAGTAAATTGTTTATTACAGTCTTTGAGATGATATATTAGTTTGCTAAGACGAGTAATATTACGTTTACTAATATATTATAATGTAGAAAGGTGATTAGCTATGCGTTTTTGTTCTTTATCTCAGTGGAGCAAAGACCAACATAGAAAAATTCCTAACTTTGGGAAGTGACCTTGCATTCGTAGAATACTTTTTTAAACTTGCAATTTCCCATTTGGATCACAATTACAAGTAATATTACTATTTATATTATTATTTAAGGAATGATTATTATTATTATTGTCATTATAGCTATTAAGGGAATCACTTTTACCGTTTAGAATATAATTGTTATGTGAGGAGATCGTCTGCAGGAGATTATTAGTGCTGCAAAAACCAATTTTAATACGAGGTGAATTAAGAATTGAATGGTACCTCGAATTTTTGGGGAAGTTCCTTTCGATATATTTACGAAACAAGTAAGGAAAATTACTTATAATTTGTTTGCCGTATGGAATAACAAGCCAAAGAAATCTGAAGTTGTTTTTATTTTTACAGAAAGATTAAGGAAATATAGTTACCTCCCTTTGACTGTTTATTCTTAAATTTACTATGATTAGCTTTTTGAATATTTGGATACAAGGAATTATTGCTTGAATTATTACCTATGGCAGATACATTGAGTATTACTATTATTATTAGCAGTAGCATAACTACTATCACCATGATTATTAAAGGTTAAACTAGAACCAAGAAAGATGTAATACTTAATTTGCTCATTATACCCTGCTTTTGACAAAGATGAATTATAGAAACCTGCATTATTATTAAAAATGCTTACATTAGCTAATAGTCTGGAGAGTCTAAGCGATATGCTTTGAACTAGATTTTTTGATATAGTTACAGGATGATTGTTAAAAAAAACTTATGTATTTTAGAGTGGTTGAAGGTTTATAGTATGGGTAATACAAAGCTGTGTTTAAGTTGAGTATAAGGTCAAGGAAATTAACTTTTGTTCTTTCATCATCAAAAGTTATACTTAAGCCCATATTACTGAATAATTTAACTAGATTATCTTTAACATTTTGTAATTTTTGATTAGAGATATTTTGGAGGTAAATAAGTCCATCGTCGCGATATAATCCACCGATGATTTCAGGGAATTGATCAGCCATCTCGGATAGGATATAAAAACCGACCATATCAGAACTCTGGGTGTAATCGGCTTACCGATTACACCCAGAGTTCTGATTGTTATATCAAAGCAATCAGGTCTATCTTTTCGCACCCATAATTTATTACCAAATTTAACAATAGATTTTCTAGCAACTAATCTACTACCTGGGATGAGTTAGACCATAAATTAAGTTTTTTTCTTTAAAAAAGGAATGTACTTATTAATGGACTCTGTTATTTATAATTTCCATCCTGATGAGATTGACGCATTGTTCCACTTTATTTTTCCTCCCGGATTTATACTAATGTATCCATCAAAACATATATGATAGTGATATAAATGATTTAAATAATATCTTGCGCGTTTGTCTCCATTTTCTATTTCTCTTATATCCTCCAAAACACGTTTCACTTCTCCTTGGAATTATGTAATATATATGTATATCTATAATATATGGGGAAAGCTACTTATTAATTAGGTATATAACAGTTACTAAAAGAAAGCAATTACTAAAGGCTTAACGGTCTGGAAAATCTTTTATAAATTCATGTTCCTAGAAATTTTCTGTAATTTCGATTTCTGATGGTTATTGAATATTTCAACAATAAGTTTTTCTCTAATTTAAATATTCGTTGCATTCACTGCGGAATAGATTTAATAAACACTATCAACTCGTTGCAGGTGGAATTTTCCATTTTCATTTGCAATAGTCTCTCACTTTCCCTCACTTCTATTTTCATTAATGATAATCTATATATATATATATATATATATATACATATATATAAAATTGAGAATGTATGTCTGTGTGTGTGTCTGTGTGAATCCCTAAAACTCCAGAACTACACGACCAATTTTATTAAAATTTTACACATGCCTTACTTAGGGTCCCGGTTGTGTTTTAGTCCGAAAATATTTTTAACTGGTTGCATAGTTCGAGCCCACAGCAACATAATATCTCCTCCACTATTTAAGTATTACGTGTCAAAAGTTAAACAAAAACACTGATATCAAATACTTTCACTTTAATGGTTTCATTTTCATACTGAATCTACTACAGTGAAACTATACTCTCACATATATACAGGCATACATACATATATACATACATGCATATATATATGCACAAATGTATCCATATGCATGTATATATATACATGTATATATATATATATATATATATATAGAGAGAGAGAGAGAGAGATATGTATATGTATACATGTATATGTACACGTATATGTATATATATATATATAGATATAGATCTATATGCATACATGTATATGTATACATATGTGTAGATGTATATATATAGATGTACATGTAATATGTACACATATATACACATATATACATGCATACAGATATCTATACATACACCCCCACGCACACACACATACACATGCACACAAACACACACATTACTCATTTGTTTTTTATCCAAAACTACCTCAAAAGTACTGAATGGATCTTTATTAAATTTAGAAATTATATTCTATGCATAACGGCCATAACCCCCATGAAAATTCATATATTTTTGATGTTGGTGAAATTTTAACCATACATATTACACACAAATAAAGTAATATTTCTAAAATTTCTTCTTAGAAGTTACAAAGACCCCTTCATGGGGACTTCACTCCCACAATTTAGTTATTTTTCCTAAGCAAAGACGAAAACAGTTGTACTATTGGAACCTATAGGGTCACCTGAACGTAACAGATGAACATTATTTGTAATTCAACGGTACAAGAGTGTAAGACTATCCTTTCAGATATACTTACATTGTGATTTCTGCTATGTGGTGCATAAATTGTGAAATTCAAACAATACATATTAAACCCAAGTTAAAAACATTCCCAACAATTCAACTTCTCTGATTGACATTAACATACCCACCCCCAATTGGGGCCTTAACTCCCACATTTTTCAGCTCCAAGAGCTCCATTTTTCAGGAGCAAAATCCGTTTTACAGGGTCCATGACACTATAATTTTCGAATATGCACATAAATATCACATTTATAAAGATGAGAATGTGTGTCTGTGTGAATCCCTAAAACTCCAGAACTACACAACCAATTTCATTCCAAATTAACATATGCCTTACTTAAGGTCCATGTAGTGTCTTAGGCCAAAACAATTTTTAACTTTTTGCATAGTTCGAGCCCATAGCAATATCATATCTCCTCCACTATTTCACTATTACGTGTCAAAAGTGAAACAACAACATCACTCTACTGTAAAGTCAGTTACTTTCACTTTAACACTGAAACTATTCCACTATTTCAGTATTACATGTCAAAAGTGAAACAATAACATGTCGCTACTGTAATTTCAAATACTTTCACTTTAATACTTTCAATTTCATACTGAAACTATTAAAGTGAAACTATACTCTCACATATATACAGGCATACTATAAGACCCAAGTTAAAAACATTCCCAACAATTCAACTTCTCTGGTTGACATTAACACCCCACCCTCAATAGGGGCCTTCATTTCCACATTTTACAGCTCCATGAGCTCCATTTTTCAGGAGCAAAAGCCTTTTTACTGGTTCCAGAAGACTGAAATTTTGGAATATGCGCATAAAGATCAATAGTATGGGATACATGCCTCATGATTAGAATTTTTTAGGGTATGTAAAGAGGGAAAGAACCCTCATGTGCAATTTTGATGAAATTCGAATCATATGTTTTCCAGTTCCTTACAGAAAATATAAGAGAAAAGTCTCATCCTTCAATTGCATGTAACACGGGCAATGCCGGGTATCTCTGCTAGTTTAATATATATTGAATGTTTTGATTTCAAGTTTTAATTTGCTATTTGAAAAAATCCATAGTTTATTCTATTTATCTATTTAAACTATTTATCGAATGAATGAATGCTATTAGACAAAATAGCTGTATAACTGTGAAGTTTCCATGATATAGTATGGCAGTATAATTAAAAAAAAAAAGAAGTGACTTTGTTGGTATAGTTGTATGGAACGCTGTAAGCCTTGCAATAATAACTATGTGATCCATGCTAAACGTGCTAGGGTCATCTTGAAGTTTCTTTAAATTACAGATATATTACAACTACGATAAATTACCGAAAGAAATATTTACTAAGCAGGTGAGATTTTTCATGACAAGTTACCTTCTGAACTTCCTTTTATTGTTGAATATTTCAAATTTAGAAATTTGAATTTTCGGTACAAGATAGTTAGGCATTCTTTCGCTTGAACCCGCACACTTCGTTGTTTTCTGTGAATTTTTCTACTTATTTACTTTTTGCGCGCCATGTTCAGCTCTATGTATTTGTAGTCAGTCACACACGCACACGTGTGTTTTTGTATGTACGTTTGTAAACATTTATGTATGTTTATGTGTTTGTGTATGGTGTGTGGCGGGGGAGAGTGAGTGAAGAAGTGTGTTTTCATGTATATATACATACATACATACATACATATGCATACATCTTTTTTGTATGTATGTGTGCGCATGTGTGTGAGAGAGTGAGACAGAGAGAGTGAGTTATGTCTAAGTGGCATCCCCCTCTCTCTCTTTCACACACACACAAACACACACACACACACACATACACACTCAGACACACGTCCATTTCGTATACACATACATACTTTCACTTTCTCCTCTCTTTCACTTTAAAACAAATAAAACATGCTACGGAAATTAACGAACGAAGCCAGCTGTTCATTTTGGCATTTCTGAGGGTTCAACCCAAAGAATGCCGATAATTTTAAACGAGCTTTTATTTATACTATTTTTTCATTTCATGTTTATTTCAATCATTGTTTTCAATGTTTTCTTTCCTACTCTGTTTGTCTGTCTGTCTGTCTGTCTATCTGTCTGTCTATCTGTCTGTCTATCTGTCTGTCTGTCTCTCTCTCTCTGTCTGTCTGTCTGTCTCTCTCTCTCTCACACACACACACACACACACACACTGTCTCTCTCTCTCTCACACACATACACACACACTATCTCTCTACTATAAACATACACACTGTCTCTGTAATATAAACACACACACTCCAGGTTCGATTAACAGAAACCCGCCGGAGGGACGGGCTTGCAAATATTAAGTCCAGACGCTACTTGATGAAACTTCATGAAACTTGATACTTTCATCAAGAACCTTAGGGAAAAAAGAGGGCATCTCATAAGAAAACCTTTATCGGCTCGATTTTTATTATTATCGGAATCCAATTTTGAAGGAGTTCCATCGGAACTCCAGGATTACTCCTCAGTCTACACTGAATGGCTCTCATAGCTGCTGATTTTAGCTCATTGGAAGTGTTAATATGTACATATTTCGTCATTGTGTAAAAATGAGCTACAGCAAATAGTCTGCTCAATTCTACAGATTTGCTTGTCCGTTCCTTGATCTTAACCAGTTGAGCATGTCCCTTAGTGGCTGACGATAAGTGCATCTCTGATCATGAGCAGAAATAGTGGGGTAACATCATAGCCATGTGTTGAGAGTAATTCTTTGAGGTTTGAATAATCAATCTCTGGAAACACAGCTGTTTCCTTCATCATCATCCTTCTATTCGCGGGCCAAAGAAAATTCTAACTGGGCCTCACCCTTAAGGTCATGCGCTGTTTATCTTGATCTGAGATTACCATGTCGCGCACATATGGTTGTGATGCATGTGCCTGATTTACCCTTATCAAGACAGGTATTCATAATGGGTATATTGGGCTTCGTATATTTGTACTCCAGCACTGCTCTCTCATTCGTAATAATAATCTTTTCTACACAAGGCCTGAAATTTGGTGGAAGGGGACAAGTTAATTACATCGACCCCAGTGTTTCAATGGTTCTTAATTTACCGATCCCGAAAGGATGAAAGGCAAAGTCGACCTCGATGGAATTTGAACTCAGAACGTGAAGACGGACGAAATGGACAACAGTCAAACAAAAATAGCACATCAGACATTATATCTCCCAAAACACATAAGACCCCGCCAAAAAAAACAACAAAAAAACAACAGAGGTGACCATGAATACAGTAAATAAAATGCTAAATCAAATTTAAATCTTTACACAGTTACACACACCACAGCAAATCAACACACAGACAAGAAAATTCTGAAACACAAAACGGTAACAAACAAAGCACACCTCGTGACCAACAAACACACATCGATGCTGAAAACGAACTGGTTGAAGCAATAACATAAATAGAAGAATGCATCACAAAGTCGATAAATACGAATCAGCATAAACATCACACCAAAAATAAGTAAATAAATAAACCGTTCTTTGAAAGAATAAATAGACACAACAAAGCACCAAAAGAAATGTCAACAGACTAAACGACCTGATCTGTTCAACAGTTGTAGTGATATCCAGGGAAACTGGACTTGACCCATACAAACATAAATAAAGGCCAAATTCCAAACCCCAAAATGGAAAGAGAACATAATAAATAAAGTGAAAATACAAAAGGCTTACACCTACTTTTGTGAATTTGGGGAAGAAGGATCAAACAAGAAATAGGACCCATATAACAAAACAGTACAATCTAAGAAATAAAAAAGATACCTGGGATGCAAAAGAAATTTTAAGCAGGGCATAGCAGCAAAAGGTTGCCGCATACAACGGTATGAAAAACGCGAATGCTTCTTCCGAGAAAATTCAGAATTTAGAATAAACACAAAGAGATTGAACATAAACTTAAACAAAAAGTGCATGCCAACAGGTAACATGTCAACAGTATCAGAAATTCAGTCATGCTGGGAAGAATATGGAGCAAACAAAGACAACGAATCAAAAATGCTCGATGGATAAATTGAGAAAAGAAAAGGATGAGCAAAATAGCCCATCATCAAAAGCCAAGAGAAGACACACAAAGGACTACCGGTAACTGAAAAACATTAAGGATAGGCAAAGCCCCAAAATTTTGTCTGAAATACTTCACAGTACCCATACACACATAGCAGCAGCAGCACTTAACTTGATAAGAAACAAGCCAGAATCAGCACCAAACTGGATGTTGTGAAGAACAAACCATTCTAATTGCAAAAAGCCACAACATCATACACTTACAAAATTATAGGCCAGTAACAGGCTTAACAACAACCTATAAGCTGCTCCCATTAGTTATCTAAAATCGGTTTGCAAACGATGATGTTTTACCAGAAAAACAAAAGGGATGTCGGAAAGGGATATATGATTGCAAGTAATACCGAGAGTTCTGAGAAGTTAGACCAAAAACTCTGATAATAATAATGATAGTAATAATAATAACAACAACAATAATCATGATGATAATAATAATAATAATAATAATAATAATAATAATAAGAAGAAGAAGAAGAAGAAGAAGAAGAAGAAGAAGAAGAAGAAGAAGAAGAAGAAGAAGGAGGAGAAGAAGAATTTCTTTTATTTGTTATCAGGGGGAAGGATGAGAAAGACAATACAAAGACTGACATAAAGTGTTGGGATTTACATATAATGGAATGATAAAAAAGAAGTCTACACAGTAAACATTAAAAGAAGGGAAGCATGCATAGTATACGGCCCCTAATACAGGAGGACCTCTAGAGATGATCGAGGATTCCACCATTTAAGATCACCCTGAATAACAAGGACAAGTGTTTTTTCGAACTACCTTCTTCCGACTCACAAGTCTACACCGAGAGTGGTGCCACCCACTCTTGCCATTTTCGCAACTTTCACCCACATTTTGATAAATTCACTCGAGGACAGCACCTCTTTCTCCACTCTCACTTTCCTTTTCAAATGAAACTTGAAAAAGTCGATGAGGGCTTTACCTAAGAGGAATGTCTCTGTTCTCATTCCTTTCAGTCTCGTCCACTAGACAACTTCTTTCGTCATAGCAACCAGGCAAAGGAAAACTGCCTTGCCCACCCGATTAAAAGAGGACGACGGGGCACTCATCATTATGGACCTGAACGCGACAGCAGCTGTTCGTCATAACTCCAAAAGTTAGCAATTCCTGGACACTGAAAGAGTACATGTAGAATGGTTTCGTCGCTCTGTGCGAACCTCGGTCAGACTCATGCCTGTAGAGTTTATTTCGAAACGATAGTGCCCCCCCCCC
>NC_068992.1:36750056-36756332 GCF_001194135.2 Octopus bimaculoides | reverse complement strand
ATATATATATATATATATATATATATATATATATATATATATATATATACTGGCCCACGAGGGAACATCAGCATTAATGACCTTACCATCACCAATGTGAACAACCAAAGATTAAAGCGCTAAAAAAGGAAAAAAACGTAAAAGGAACAGTAAATGAAGAAAAAGCAAAAGACAGGCCCCGAGTAAAACAACTAAGAAAAGAAACAAGTTAGACAGCCCATACGTGAAGGTACAAATAGTTAAGGAGCGCACACAAGTGTAAATTCTACCTGTGCAGTGTCTGCTGGTATGGAGATGACGGCACAAACTGCTGCTTCCTACACCCAAAACCATGCCACAGGCAGGACAAAAGCTTACCTCGATAGGGAGCAAAAGATAAAGAAAGACTTCAAAGGGGAAAAAGTCGCGCATCGCCTGCAACCAAACGAAAATATGTCGATGTAGTGCGCATTACCTCCAACAGCCAGCCCTATCTAGATGCCATCATAAGGGCTGACAATCTTTTTTATGCATGGCGCAAAAGATTGTACAGCAAATAACCTGACTACATCGATTTCAGCGTTGGAACTATCCCCGCCAACATACAAGACCGTCACAACCAATGGACTCAGGCAGGCCATCACTGGCATCAGCACAGATGTCACATCAATATACTTTGTGAACATCAGAGGCCTCTTACAACTCAGTAACAGAACCAAAATTCCCTCCCTGAAATCCCTCGCAGCATGCAATCAAGCTTTATGCATAGCGCTCACTGAAAGGCATCTAGAACCCGACATCGCAGATGCAGAAATACACGAACCAGAGTATATTGTACTGCGAAGCGATAGAAAAGACATTAGTCATGGTGGAGTTGCAATGTACATCCGTGAAGGTCTTACGCCCCAGATCCTTGCCCACTCAAACTCGATGTGTGACGCACTAATTGTACATATAAGACCACTCGATATAGTTATATGTACTACTTATCACCCACTGGGTGTTGCAGATCACCCGGGCCTATTGGAAGACTGCCTTGCAAGAGTAGAAGAAATCTTAACCAAGATACAGCAATACATCTGTGTACTTCTCATGAGAGACATCAACCTGCCCAGTTAGGATGGCCTGGGGGCATCTTCGTCTCAGAAATGAATCGATGTGAACAAAGTCAGGGGAAATCCCCGCTGAACCTCACCAAGTTATACATGAAACAAGTACTACTCTAACCAACCAGGACAAGCAATATATTTGATCTCTGCTTCACAAACAATATGGATCTCATCCATAATGTGAAAGTGACACTGACACTAGTCTCGGATGACAATATAGTAGACTCTACCATGTATGGACCAAATGAACCAGCAGACATGCAGCCTGAACTTCCATAAAGCATACTGGAAATCAATTGAGATAGAGATTATGAAACAGGATTGGCGCCGATGTCTGTCTACACCTGACACGGACATGAAATTCAAAGAATTCATGTTGGTAATGCAAGCCATATGCTACAAGATTGTCCCAATGAGAAAGGCTACTGTATAAAAGAGCAAGACTCTCAGGGAGAGAAAAGTTTAATTGATACGGTGTACAAAGAATTGTAAACTGTGTCAACAAAGAATTAAATGGCAGTGGAAAATCCTGCCTGGAAACAGCACTGCGGGAGATGGAGAAACATCCGAAATGCTCCCATGAAAAAGAAGAGAAAGCTCTACAGGAAAAGAAGCCTGGGTTACAATAAATTAAAATCACATGTTAAAGCCTTCTTTAAGTATGCCAAAGAAACTGCCTTTGTGTCTTTACACCACACATACGGCACATGCAATCAGCGGACCTATAGAACCCTTTGTCACTACAGATGTAAAAATGGAGGCAGTAACAATTAAATTCATCAACATCAAAGAAGAGGATGTAATACTGGCTATAGATGAGGGAGACGCAAACTCAGCTGCTGGCTCCGATGGATTCTTAGCAATACTTTTCAAATCATGCATAACAACAAGAATATATATACAGAGGAATCAGTTACTTGTAAGGACACCATATTTCTTTATAATAATCAACTACGAAGTATATTAAACACTTATAAGTTAATACTGTATCCTACCGTGTTAGCAGTGCTAGTAAATAACTTTTTAAGGTTATCTCTACAGAATCTCTATAGGAATTATAGCCAGTCCTGATTCGTTACGATGTTTCGTATCCGAATAATTCTAACGTAAACAATGCAATCGTAAATGGAAAAATATAGGTAATGGGTGTATATACATATTTCAGGAGCTCTTCTTCTTTCTTCAGCACCACATGCAGTACACGAGCCATCCACGAGCTCATTGCTTAAATAGTTACTAAATATAACGGTGTAACACTATTGGCTATAGCAATTTTACAAATTAAACACATTTCTGGTAGCTGGTAGGAGCATATTTATTACTCATAGGGATAATGTATTTCGTTATGCAACCATAATATACTACAAAGAGTATTAAACGGTTTATAAGCCAATATTGTGTTCTGCTGTGTTAGCAGTGCTATTAAATCACTTGTTAAGGTTATCTCTACTGATTTTCTATAGAAATTATAGCCAGCACTGACTGTGTTATGACGGATAGAAACTAAGTGATAGATAAAGGAGAGAAATATAAAGTTCAACAGATAAACGAATGCTGAAAGGAAGGCTAAGGATAAAGTCGGGAGTATCGTATTAGAAGGTGATGAATGATTTGGAGGAATAAAATATTTATTAATATCTGTCAGTGCCGTGGTTCCGAGTTTATATTTGTAAACTTTTCTCATTCCTTATTAAGGTACTGTCTGCCAAAGTCTTGAAAGTTAGTAAGAAAGAAAAAACAAGGTGAACTGTATTTTATTTCTTCATTGTTCAACGAATTAATAATGATAATAATGACAATAATCACAGTAATAATAAAGAAAATGATGGTCACTACAATCGATTTTGACGTATAAGAGGTTGAAGGGAAGGATTTTAAAATAAATGGATTAAAAATAAAAGAAGCTGCATCTATTTGCGATGGATACGTGTGTCATTTGAGTCCAGGTATGAATCATAATGAGGATAGTGATGATTTTCATTTTGTCTGTTGATTATAGAATGTAATTTTTTTATTTAACTATTTTTTCAATTCAAATTTTCTTTTGATGCATCATGGCATATTTTACTCCACTCAGACCGATCTAGGCAATAACTTTCCTTAGATGTTAAATTAAGCTGTAAGGATTTTAATGATTGTTTCAACTTATCCTTCACCGCCGAATGTTGCCCAGACAAAAGAATTCTCGGAATGCGATCATCTTCAATTCCAATAACATGTCATGCCCATCTGCACTGAATTCTCAACAGCATGCTTTCGGTACTGGAGATATAACATTTATCTTAAACATTGACATTTTAGTAGCTTATCTTGCCTTTTTATGTAGAGGACAACATAAAATTTATTGTGCAGACAACACGTGTGAAAAATTTCAAGTTGCTTTATACATCTGTTGTAGGAAGTTGATGTTTCTGCCTCGTAAAAAAGTGTACTCAAGATACAAGGTTTGTATACACTTATTTTAGATTTCAAATTGACACCGTGTTTATCCCACAAATGATGGAAAGCTTTTTCCAAAAGCACTCGTAGCCTTAGATATTCTAAAATTAATTTCGTCATCAAGAGTACTCTTAAAGTTTACTACACTTCCAAGTTATTTAAAGGATCTGACCCATTTAAGTGGCTTATTATCAATCATCACATCTGAAACCTGAGTATATTCCAATCTTTGGTTGGAATAAAACTTCAATTTTAATGCTGATAATGAGCCCAAATGCACGAGTTGCCGCAGCAAATCTGTCAACTATTTCATGAATACCCTCAAATTTATGAGCACTCAAAGAATTATTCCGGCTATGCACAACAAACTTATTTCCCTGTGATTATCACTCTTCTTCTATTTTTGTTTTTGTACTAGTCCGTTATAGATACATCTTTGAATTGTTGGGGAACAGATCCAGTTTCTAAAATAAACAAATGAGTTTGCGCAGCTTTTTAACTAGTTGTATACCATTATGCCTGAACACTTCTGTGAGAATTCCATTTTTTTTTTCAGGAGGTTTACCACTGGAAAGTTTTTTAACAGCAGTACTTATCTCTTCCAAAGAAAGATCTTCTGGAAGTTCTTCAATTATAGGCCTCTGAAGGATTCTGCAGGATCGGTACTGGATTCTTGATTTAAAGTGTTCAGCCCATCTTTTCAGAATTTCACCTTTGTTTTTGACCCGTTATCAGGAAGAGGAAGTTTCGTACAGCCCCACCTTTCTTGACAAAATATACCTTCCAGATGATTATACAAGGCTTTCAAGTTCTGGGAGTTAGTAGCCAAATCCAATTCTAGCGCCTAATTTGCCCACCAAGTATTATTCATCTCAAGCAATTTCTTCTGAGCAATTTTCTTAGACGAAAAGTATAAGGATATAAATGATAGTGAGTTTTTGTTTAAGATCTATGCCTCGTATCTTTTGTGCATAGTTTCAGGAGGCTTGCGTTTGATGAATTCTAGAAGTGTTAACATGTACATGTTTTGTATTAGTGTACAAGATGAGCTACAAAACATATTCTGCTCACGACCATAGATTTGATTGTCAGTTGCTTGATCTTAACCAGTTTAGCATGTTCCTTAGTGGCTGACGATATGTGCATCGCTGATCTCGAGCGGAATAGTCAGCGAAAAACACACCCATATGTTGAGAATTTACGATGTTTCCTCTCAATATATGGGTACATATGGTGAGAAGGAGTTCTTTGGGGTTTGAATAATTCACTTCTGGAAACATAGGTGTTTCGTTCATAATCCTTAAACAACCCTTTCGAGCGGGGTGGGCTACTCGACCTGAAGAAAATTCTAACTGGGCCATACCCACAAGCCAGCAGACTGAGGTGACACTTGTTGATCTTGATATTGGTTGTTTATGAGGTCATCATATCACGTACATATCGTTATCATACACATCCCTGGTGTACCCTGACCAGACCGGTAGTCATGATGGGTATATTGGGTTTCGTATATTTGTAACATAAGGTCACTTTGATGGCGTATGCTGCTCTCTCATTCAATAATAATATTAATATTAATAATAATAATAACAATAATAATAATAATAATAATAATAATAATAATAATAATAAATGCCCTGATGCAGTACAGGGCAGTGGCTCTCATGGCTTCTGATCTTAATTGATTGGAAGTATTATCATGCACATTGTTTTGTCTTGGTTTAAAAAGATGGGCTACAACAAATATTCTGCTTAATTCCACAGATTTTGCTTGTTAGTTGTTTGACCGTAACCAGTTGAGCATGTCCCTTGGTGGCTGACGATGTATGCATTTCTGATCACGAGCAGAAGTAGTGGGGGAGCATCATAGCCATAAAGTTATGTCCCCCTTGCTCGGGCCCTTCTAGATCAGCGTCATCACTCCCATTCTGTTGCCAGTTTGTGTAGACGCCTGCTAGCAGGTCCCCGAACAAGTCTGGCATGCTACGATAAAACTCATAGGGAAGACCATCCAGCCCCGGCGACGTCTCCCCGGCGCACTCGGCCAACACCTCTTTGACCTCCGTTGGTATAATCGGTCCTTTACAGTATTCCGCCTGGACGAGCAAGTCTATATCATCCAGTGTCGTTGGTCACTGGACATATGGTCCTGTTAAGTTGCTTGGAGCTCGGTTTGGACCGGACTCCCAGACAGAGAAAAATTGGAGCGAGGTGACAATCAGGGTGCAGGCCCTAGTCCTGACTTGGTCCGGACGGGATCTGTCTCTGAAAGGAAGGGCAGAGGTGGTTCAGGTGTTTATTGCATCTATAATCACCTACCACCTAACCGTTGTCCCTTGCCCCGACTCGTGACTAAACAAGTTGGAGCACCTCGTCTTCCGCTTATTGTGGAAAGAAGGAAAGCCACTTGTCTGCTGCCAAGAACCGTTAAAAGGTAGGTTAGGGATGCCCTAAGGGAATGAAGTTTATCTGTATATATCTCCATCAAAGAAGCGGGAAATACTTCCCGGTTGTTTTTGGGTACCCATGTGGAGACAGGAATAAAAATTCAACATTGAATATATTCCGTGTATATATTTGATAAATAAATTCAAAAATGGATAAAACTCTTTTACAAGAATTTTATCAAGAAGCCAGTGTGTAAAAAAAATTCATAAGGGAAATTTCTATTCCCAAGAATATAGTATTTCCCGCTTCTTTGATGAAGATATATACAGATAAACTTCATTCCCTTTACTCTGTCGGATAC
>NC_068992.1:36736415-36749765 GCF_001194135.2 Octopus bimaculoides | reverse complement strand
TATATATATATATATATATATATATATATATATATATATATTATTGATAAAAATAATAATAATATAAGTGGCTAGCAAGCTTAAATTAACCATGAATTTTAAAAATATTTATTTATAATGAGGGTATAAGAATTAAGAGTCAAAACGGCTCAAGACCACAGTTATCACTAATACACACTCGTGAACTCGAGGAAACGAGGTAAATATATAGACATCTTACCAAATAACGATTGAAATCGCAAATACATAAATTTTCAGACGTACTTATATCATGTGATTTCGAACCCTGTGATAAACACTTCGTTCTCATCAGCGAATATTACTGACGTGAGCTAAAGATACTCGTGTCACCATGTGTGTATTGATCATTTGAATACCGCGGCAAATTCAAAAAATGATGGAAGTCAATAAAATTATTAAAATATATAAAATATATTATCATTAATAAAAGAAATAATAACAATAGTATAAGTGGCTAGCAAGCACACGGCAGTAATATTCGCTGATGAGAACTGTTTATATCAGGGTTCGAAATCCCGTGATACGAATACGGCTGTAAATTTATTTATTTGTCATTCCAATCGCTATTTGGTAAATTGGCTTTATATTTATTCGTTTCCTCGAATTCACCAGCGTGCATTAGTGATAACTGATTTTGAGCCGTTTGATTTTTATTTCTAACAATGCTGTGTTCTATGTTGTACTCTGATTATAAATTAATAATTGTTACCTTTATGGTTATTTTATGCTTACTAGCTCCGAAAGGTGGATAAATGTAGGTGGATACACGCTTGACAGAAGAGAATGCAAGACTTGACAGAAGTGAATGCAAGGCTTGACCGAATTGAAGTGAGCCTAAGTGAAGACAGACAAAATACCGCTAAGCTTTTTGTCCGGCAACCACAAGGGCTCACATAAAATGGTACAAAATTATTGGGAAGGAAATCACTGAGTGAGGTTTCTATATTTACATAGAAAACTTTAAAAATGGTCAAAGTATCTTTAGCCCACGGCAGTAATATTCGCTGATGAGAATTAGGTGTTTATCACATGGTTCGAAATCACTTGATACGAGTATGTCTGCAAATTTATTTATTTGAGATTTTAATCGCTATTTGGTAAGTTGGCATTATATTTACTCGTTTCCTCGCATTCACGAGTTTGTATTAGTGATAACTGTGATCTTGAGCAGTTTTGACTCTTATTTCTAGCAATGCTGTGTACTATCTTGTACCCTGATTATAAATTTATATATAGGCGGAGGCGTGGCTGTGTGGTAAGAAGCTTGCTTCCCAGTCATATGGTTCTGAGTTCAGTCCCACTGCATGTCACCTTGGGCAAGTGCCTTTTACTATGGTCTTGGGCCGACCAAAGCCTTGTGAGTGGATTTGGCATAAGTAGATTGAAAGAAACTTGTCACGTGTGTGCGTATATATATATATATATATGTATATAAATATAAAAATATAAAAGGAGCGAAAATACTGGACATTCAGTATAAACCACGTGGCAAAATTATGAGTTGAAAATATGTGGAAAACATAAAAAGTGGAATAGAAATGCCTTCGTTTCACATAGTTTAATATCTTTTTATAAAGAATTTAAAAAATATATATACATATTTTATGGATGTCGAGATATCCAACCGGTTTTCGCTATTTAAATTAGCTTTTCAATGGACATTGTGACGTAATCAATCCTTGTGACAAAGGGGTATCTCCATTTTGGACGCTTGAAAAATAAGAATGAGTCTAAAGAGTGGACCAAGGGAGGCAACAGGTGGCGAGGGGAACAACTAACTCCTCAGAATAATTTTTGTAGTGGTCAAGTTTGTATATTAAGGTGTGGTCTGTACCTTTGTATGAACAAATTTTCCTTGTTTAGGCGTTCTTATAAGGAGATTGAATCTTTGCATTGGTATAATGGAAAGATATGAAAATTCGGCGTTTTGTTTCTTGGGCATCTGTCGATATGTTCGCTCAGGGCTATCTGCCTGTTTTAAGGAAAACGAATCTGTTCTTTATGCAGCGTGACTCTGCGTCTCAAAGTAAGACTCGTTTGGCCCACATAATTGTGGCCACAACCTGAGCAGGTTAGAAGAGAGATAAAGTTCTGGGAAGCACATGTGAATTTGGTCTTAATTGAGAATTTTTCTCCTTGCTGGAATGTGAACTCCGAGCCTTCAGTTAGGTATGGGCATGAACCACAATTAGGTCGTCTGCATTTTTTAACTGTTGGTATCGTATGTATTGAGTATAGTTTTGCATTTGTTAGGAGTCTCTTGAGTGATTTGTGTTGTCTTTTGCATTTATGATGTTGTTCATTTTCGGGTCTTGATTAAGCAGAAGGAGATTTTGTATAATTGTGTTGTATGCTTCATTGTTTCTGGGGTTGTGGGTTGATATGTATGGGAGTGATTTAAAGTGAGGTGTGGTGTTTTGTTTTTTGTCCTTAGTGTGTTCGTGTCCAATTTCTTGGCACGTGTAATTCCATGGTCTATAAGTGCGGGTGGGTATTGACGTTCAAGGAGTGTTATTTTGAGGTCTTGTAGGCGAAGTTCCCGAGTGATTGTGTCAGATACAATTGTACAGATCCTTTTTGCTAGATTGAATGGGATATTTATTTTGGTGTGTTTAGGATGGCATGAACTGAAAAGGAGATACTGCTTCGAGTCTGTTGGTTTGTAGTAAATGTCAGTTGCAATTTGGTTGTTGTAGTTTTTATAATCAAAATGTCTAGAAATGAGAGCTGTTCCTTGCTATATTCCATTGTAAATTGAATATTGGAGTTTATATTGTTTAGTGTGGATTTGAAATCCAGGAGTTTATCATAGGTTTCATTCCAGATAATAAAACAATCCTCTGGGTACCTTTTCCAGTTTTCTCTTATATACTGGTGGAATGGGGGTCCAAATTTTTGGAGCGAAAGTTCATATAGGGTAGATTCAAAGAAACCCATTGTTAGGTTCGCAAGGACAGGCGCTGCTTTCGTTCCCATTGCAATAACGCATTTTTGGCGATAGTATGTTGCATCGAATAGGAAGTAATTGCCTTGTGTGTCTGTATTTGTCCTACCGCCATCGCTTGACAATAGATCTTGGTGCGTTTATGTACCCGTAACTTAGCGGTTCGACATGAAATGCGTTAGAATAAGTACTAGGCTTACAAAGAATAAGTCTTGTTCGATTAAAGGCGGTGCTCCAGCATGGACACAGTTAAAATGACTGAAACAAGTAAAAGAATAACAGAATATATATAAATTTGTGTAAACTAGAAAGAAAGAATGATAGATAGATAGATAGATAGATAGATAGATAGATAGATAGATAGATAGATAAATAGATAGATATGCATGTGTGTGATTCTAAAGACTTGATAAATGTTCTGAATACTCAAACAAAATATCATATATTCAATGTTTTCCAAAACAAAAACGTTCCTTTAGTAAATCGAATTCCAATTAAAGGCTATGTGCAATATACTTAACCATCGTTCTCTTGAGACTTAAAATAACAACAAATATACCTTTACAAACACGCGGCATGTATTGCATTCAGAACAAAGAGTTTTTCGAATACTACGTTTTTTCTATCATTCGCATCCTCGATTTCACATCGATTATTAGGAAACATAAGGGAAAAAACCCGAATAACTACACATACAGATATATATTTATGCATATATGTTTATTTATTGTATATCTAAAGAGAGATCTGCGAGTATATATATATGTACGTCCATAGGACGTATACACATACATACATACATACATACATACATACATACATACATACATACATACGTGCGTACGTACATACATACATACATATATACATACATATATACATACATACATACATACATACATACATACACACACGTAGATAGATAGATATACGTGTGTACATGTGTAATGGTGAATAGATAATAACAAAAAAGTTTTACAATTTCTTGTTTTTGATGTATATGTGTGTGTACGTGCGAGTGTGTTTGTGCGTATGTGTACACATATGTATGTATCTATCTAATATGCGCACACAGATATATACAAATATGTATATAAATGTGCAAATATAAACTGCACCGTTTCTAATAGAGGATATGTAAAAATAACATGCGCGTATTTATGTCGGATTTTGTTTTATACGCTTTAATAAGAGACTTCTTACGAAAAAGAAAAACACGACAAACAAAATATAGAAACTATATATACGCCACGTTCACTAAGAAACATTCAATATTTCATAATGTTATTTATCTAACACGCTTCAGAAAATTAAGTCTATACAAATTACGTATATATTTACATACAAATTTATATATAATCTGCCCGTCAATCTATCTGTCTATATACACTCACAAATAATCTCCCCGACGATCGTGCGCGCGTACACACACAAACACACACACATACACACACGCACATTCGGATATATACATGCATATACATGCACACACATATTTATGTATATGTGTGTGTGTGTGTATACATATACATATGTATACACACGCGCGCGCGCACGCACACACACACACACACACACACACACACACACACACACACACACACACACACACATATATATGGATAGCTAGGGCTCTGCATTGTTCCGTAGGCCCCTGCTGTCCTGTTTAGAGTGAGAACCATGTACTGCAATAATTTGGTAACTGGAAAGCTGAAACAGACCCTGATGTCATTCTGTCTTCACTTACACACCGAGATATGGTGGGTGCAACGCAAATTCGTTGGAAGGGACTTGGAGTTGGCTCAGATCGACTCAACCGTTTGCAAGCATGATGTCAAAACAATGCAGATCTGTTGTTAGTAATAGCGTCAAAAGAAGGGAATCAGAGAGAAGACCGCTTCATTTGATTCAATGCTCCCAACAAGGACAGAATCACGAAATGGAAGAACACGTTGTTTCAAGAAAAATAAGTTGGAATGAAATATGGAAGTGGACGACGCCACGTCTAAATTTTCTGGTTCATTCTACGATGCCTACAAACCTATTAAGGTGGAACGTATCAGAAAATGATATGTGCAGATGCGAAAAAGTTGGAACACTGAAACATGTTATCTCCAACTGTTCACTGGCATTGAATAAGTATACATGGAGACACAATCTGGTCCTTAAGGTTATCTTCAACGCTATAAGAACCAAATTGCTCTCGTGGACAGTGGCAAAAATCCACTGAAAGAACCAAGCAGGGATGTCATTACCTTCGTGCGCTCAGGACAGCAAATCCGTTTGAAGAAGAAGAAACTTTCGGTGAGCGATTAAAAGTGGAACAGCTATTAAGAGGTGGCTGCAGATTTACCAGGGTGCCAAGGATTTTTTTCACATTCCAGTTGGGAAGAAACCGGATATCATAATATGGTGTGAAAAAAAGTAGTTAATCTAGCGGAGTTAACGGTTCCTCATGAAGATAGCATGGACGCCTCTCGGGCTCGAATGATTGACCGTTATAAAAACTTCCTGGAGGAATGTGAAGACGCAGGCTGGAAAGTGGAGTATTTTCCAATCGAAGTCGGATGTAGAGGATTCGTTGGGCACAGTGTGAGGCGATTGTTGTTATCGTAAAGCAAATACCACTATGAGTGATATCCAGACTACCGTGGAAAAGGCAGACCACTGTGTTTGGTTAAAATGAGACGATGAGTAATGGTTAGAAGAATATTGAGCGAAACCTGATAACCAGTTGATCTCGCAAGTGGGGTCTCATTTTAGTGAGGGGGATAGGTGTGCAATGATGCCCAAAACGGCGTGCATTCTCTGCTGATGACTCCATAAACTTGCTGGTATCCGGTATGCAAAGCTTTCAACTGGTAGCACTTTCATCTGCAAGTTGTTTGCAAAGAAATCTTAAAATTTATTGGATTGGCAGCTAAGTTCCCGCCCTTTTTTTTAAATTTTGGTATTTATTGAGTTTTAAATTTTGGAAACTATTTTTTTCGAGAATTCTATTTTTGAATCGTTTTGGAATCTATTTTTTTTTCTAGTTAATTTTAGTTAATTTTTTATTTTCAGATCATTAAAAAGGACTGTCAAGTTAAGAAAAACGAGTATTTGTTTTTAATGAAGGTTCTAACGCCGCAAAAGCTGTTCGTAACATTTTTGCTGTGTATGGAGAGGGTGCCATAGCTGAAAGAAACTTGGTATGCCAAGTTCAAAAATGGAAATTTTGACCTCAAAGACGCACTTCGTTCTGGCCTTGCAGTTGAGTTCGAGGAAGAGCGATTAAACCAACTTTTGCACGACAAAGGAACTGGCAGAGAAAATGGAATGCTCCCACACTGTCACAGAGAAGCATCTTCACTCGATGGGAAAGGTTCAGAAGCATAGAGTATGGATTCCGCATGCTTTAAGTGACAACAACAAAAATCAACGAGCCACAATCTCCGCTGGTTTGCTTACTCGTCACCGCTCAACCCATGGACACAAGCAAAGATTTCTTTACCGAATCATTACTGGTGACGAAAAATGGTGCCTGTACTTCAATATAAAGCAGCGTAAGGAATGGCTTAGCCCCGGTAAACAAGTGACACTGCGCATTGAAACAAGATCTTCATCCGCGTAAAACGATGTTGTGCGTATGATGGAACTGGGAAGGGATTATCCATTACGAATTGCTTGAATGGAACCAAACGGTCAACACTGAACTCTATGTTCAACAGATGGAACGACTCAACATGGCTATTCAAGAGAAAAGACCTAATCGGCAGCATGGAGTTCTTCTGCTGTACGACAACGTCCGCCCTCATATCGCCAATATGACCAAGGAAGCTATTCAAACGTATGGCTGGGAAGTGCAGCTACACCCGCCGTACTCTCCTGATTTTGCACCATCGGATTTCCACCTCTTTCGATCTCTTCAAATGCTATGCGCGGAGTTTCGTTCAATACTGATGCAGAATTGAGAGCTAGGTTGGATCAATTTTTCGTGTCGAAATCGGGTGATTTCTACCAACGAGTATTGAAGATCTTGTTAAACGTTGGGAAGAAGTTGTAAACAACAAGGGTGAATACATTATTGATTAATTAGTTGTTATTTTTTATTAAGCCGTTTAAAAAATTTAAATTAAAAAAAAATGGCGTGTACTCAGTTGCCAACCCAATACATACATATATATACATATATATGGATAGCTGGGACCTCTGCACTGTTCCAAAGGTCCCAGCTGTCCTGTATAGAGTGAAGGCCATGTACTGCAATAGTCTGTGATTCAAGGGCTCACGGCAATGCAATACCTTGCCAAAAGATCTAGGGGATCTACATGGTGTAGGGGTAGATGTTTTCAAGGAACAACTTGATCTCCCGCTGCCCAAATTTCCAAATGAACCTACATCATGGCAAGAAATTAAAACATGTGTGTGTGTGTGTGTGTGTGTGTGTGTGTGTGTGTGTGTATGTATGTGTATATATTTCTATATTCATGCTGTGGGGATAGCTGTTATGATAACCAATCTTTTATCTTTTGTTTTGTAAATATATCGTTCCTACATCAACCCTATTAATATATTTACTTTGATTTTTCTACTTATATAGCCATTTCATTGTATTTTTGTTTTGTAACGTTGTTTTATAATAATGCAATCTTTAACTTCTTAAAAAAAATACCATGCCGTTTATAGAATTGTTATTGTGATCAAATACTGTCTTTCACATACAGCAATTTTTCCGTTTCATTTCATAGAGTCATATCTTTCATATTTTTGTTTTAGCCAATCACACTACTCACTGAAGTGGCTGACACGTTGTAACAAATTTAGCTTGGATTTTTATTGATTGCGGAAGTATCGCGCTCACCTCCTAAGTACCTCATTTTCAAATGTCATGCAGGAAGAAAACCTAGAAGTGTCCTTATGCTATAAAATAATGAAAAACTATAAAGAAAACATAGCAAATGCCAATATTTGTAAAATGCTAATAATATGCTGATATCAACATAAACAAATACTAGTTTATTTGCTAATAATACTGTTGTGGTTCTTGTGATTATAATCACCAACATCATCAACATCATCATCATCATCATCATCATCGACGACGTCGTCGTCGTCGTCGTCGTCGTTGTTGTTGTTGTTGTTGTTGTTGTTGTTGTTATTTCATTTCCATGTGACGACGTTGAAGTGTTCTCTCCAGCACACTCTGAGGAGCAAGTGCAACGCCCCAAAGGCCTGCTACGAATTTAGGCCTGGCTACTAGTCTAAAGAAAACCAAGGTGCTTGGTCAAAGTATCAAGCACTCCTCCACCATTACCATCATCAACTACGAGCTGAGGGTAGTCCGTGAACTCACCTACCTCGGCTCTACCATCACTGATAACTTCTCCTTGGACCCTAAGATCAGTAGACAAGTTGGACGAACATCCTCCACATTTACGAGGATGACAAAGAAAACTTACCACAAACACCAAGATTGTTTCTATAAGGCGTGTGTCCTTAATACACTACTTTAGGGCAGCGAGACATGGAGGCTCTAGTCCAGACAGGAGTGATGTCTCAACGTCTTTCACCTTCGTAGCCTGAGACGCATCTTGGATTCGCATCTGACCGAATCACCAACACTGAAGTCCTCAACCGCACCAAGATACCCAGAATATTCACCCTGTCCCAACAGCGTCGTCTGCGCTGGCTCGGTCACGTATATTGTAAGCCAGACGGAAGGATCCTAAAAGACCTCCTGCATGGGAACAAGAGCAACCTCAATAGATCTGGACGCCCTGAGATGGTTTGATGTCGTAAGTAATCGTCCGCGCTGAAAATAAGTTTAATGAAAGGGGATGGAGCGATGGGAAGAGAAACTGGAACTTGCTACCGAAGAAAAGCTCACTCGAAGAAAGGAAACGTCAGTATCACCAACATAAAGCTTCTTCAAATGCGGTTGCTGCATGCAACACTGCCACGCCCGTGTCGGCCTGTGTAGACACAGCAGGCACTGCACCACCACTTGCAGCTGACACAAAACTCTTCAGGTGCAGTATCATGATCTTCTCAAACCGACTGATTCCAATTTGCCAACTAATTTATTCACACACAACAGATGAGACTGTTGGAAAAAATTCCAAACAATAGTCTTAGATGTCAAGAACCTCTTTAAGTATCCTAATTATCCCTAGTAAATTTGTTTTCTGGAGCTGCACTAAACTAGGGTTTTTTTTACCTATTTCCTCAGTCTACCTGTTCAAATCTTTAGAGAGAGTTCCTAATGCACCTATAACTACAAGGGTACATTTTACGCGAATATTCCATAGCCTCTATAATTCAGAGGCTGGATCTTGATATTTTCCTACTTTCTTTATGCCTCTCATATTGACTTTCTCATCAAAGTCAATTACTGTCACATACTATTCTATTATATCAGAACTTCTAGCTTCTATTCTGTTAGTTTGAATGTGAAAATCCGACAGCATTTCTTACTTTCTGACTTTCTTACTTTCTGACTTTCTTACTTGTCCATAGCACTTATTTATATGGTCAAATCCTAGCTTTCCATACAGCTTCCACTGGATCACTCTTCCTAAATTGTCAAGTCTTGTATTCTTTTCGTACCACCGTACTATATTCAGTAACTATATGAGTAACACTCTCCTTTGATTTACATAAACTACATTGGGAATCTACCTGATTTTTGTCTATCTTGGCTTGTATCCAATTAGTTTCCAATGCTTGTATCCAATTAGTCCTCAATACTGCTACTAACAAACTTTCTGTCTCTATTTTAAGCCTTCTTTTCCGAAACCGCAACCATTGGAAATCTATCGTGAAGAGCCTTCTCTTGCCAGTCAAATAATCTTGCTTCTATTTTCTGGTTTTTAACTTAATTTGTCTTTTTGGTTTCCCAATCTTCTACTGTTACTCTAACAGCTCTTATGAAAATTTCTTCACTATCACCTGCATAGGAGGCTATGTATACTCTAGCTAACTCCACACAGTCTTTTACTGCTATAAGCACTCTACCGCCTTCCTTTCTACGCAAGTATAATCTTGATACTCCTGCTCTTGGACGAATTCTTTCCTAGTTCTTCTGTCTAGATTTGCTAATTCAGATTTTCTTCAATGTACAAAAGGTACTGTATATCTAAGTAACGATACTGCCCAAGTATTTACAGCTTTCAGTAGGTTCGGACAATTTAGGTTCAACTTCATTAACTTCCACAGCCTTCTGATGTACTCCTCAGTTTTTGCTTTCATTACTATAGTTAATTCTCTGTCAGATTCTAATATTCCTAGATATTTATAACTTTGTCCTTTCAGTGATCCTAATTTCTAGCCATCTGGTGACTGAATACCTTCAATGCCGATTACCTCTCCCTTGTTTATAACTAATATTGCGCACTTATCTATGCCAAATTCCACATATATCTTTGCTGAAGAATCTTCCTTATATTAAGGAATCTAGCTCATCTTAAGTCTTACTACAAAGCGTCATATCATCTATGTAGAGAAGATGGTTAACTCTTCCTTTACAATCTCTAAACTGATACCCTGCCTTTGCCTTTCTTAATGCTAACCTGAAGGGGATTAAACATAACGCAAATATTAAAGGGGATAACAAGACTTCCTGGAAAATACCTCTGGATATTAACTCTCCCTACTGATCTATCACTTGGTTAGAGATCTACTTATCATTTCTTTATGCGATAGTTAATTAACTCTTTTACGTTGTCTAGCAATACTGACGATTCTCAAACATTCACTTATCGATGTGTGTGGAATCATGTCATAGGCTTTCTTATAATCTATCCATGCTATTGTTGAAATTTTCTTTCTAGATTTCACTTCATTTGGGACTGCTTTGTTTATGTATAATATTTCATGCGTTCCTCTAGCCTTCTTCCTCCAACATTTATGTTCTTCTGACAGCACACACTGGCTGCCAAGAATGCTCATAAATGCTTTCTGAGAGCATTCTTGCCAGCAGGTTTCGCACCAATAGTAAGCAAGTGATCGTTCTATAATTACTGGCTATATGGGCCTTGCTTTTGTCTCTCATAACATGCACAGTTCTCCATCTAGTCATATAATCTAGTCTCCTGTGTAGCTACTAAAGTTCTTTAACTAGTACTGTTGAACTAAATCATGTCCCGGGACCTTCCAACTGGGCATTCTTGCTAAACTTAGTTAGTTTTAGATTTTGCTGCTCACCACTAACTACTTCTCTCACTTTCTTTAACCACGCTGCATCTCCGTTATGATTACCTGATATCAATGCAGAACTTACCTTTCTAGTTTCTTGTGCATTAGGGTTCTTATCTTGAGGAGTTTCTTCAACTCTATGTATTTGGCGCGAAAATATTCTCTGGTCTGTCTCAAGCAACTTGTTTTGTTGATACTGGTCTATATTTTAGTGATATCTGGAAAGCTTACCTGTTATTGCTATGATACGCTCTTTCAACTCCTCCATGACTGTCCCTAATCCTTTCTCCCTGACTTAGTATTTTTTTCTCAAAAGAAGATCTAAATCTTGTGTTTCCTAACTTTTCCTGATTCAAGGCTTCTATTCTATTGAGATCTTGTCTTAAAGTCTTCACTTTATTTTCTAATCTTCTTTTCCACATATACTCCTTCCTTTTCTTTCCTCAAAGAGTGCCTAGTCTGCTAATAACTACTTATAACTACTAACCCTCCTAACATAAGTTAGTGTCACCTATAATTTTAGTATCAATCTTACTGATAACAGAATCTACTTTCCTTGTCACTTATGACAATTTTCTTCTATTAACACCTTTTAATGTTGGTAATCCTTTCTTTATTTCTTTTCTATTCATTAGGTCCTTCAACTCATCTAAAATCTTCTGATCTTCCTCATTTGAGTTGCTGGTTTCAGTTTTCCATTCCTGATTGTAGCTCTATTATTCTTCCTTCTAGGTTCCTCCTTGCCTTGCACTGTAGCACTTCGGTATCTTTTTCATCCAGGTTTGTCTTGCTTGGCTGTTTTACTTCTTGGTCTTTTTTAATTCCTTTGTGATCAATTCTACCTTCAATTCTGTCATTCAATCATTTATCCAATTCTGCCATTATTATTATTGTTATTACTATTATTATTATTATTATTATCACCACCATCATCATCATCATCATCATCATCATCATTATTATTATTATTATTATTATTATTATTATTATTATTATTATTATTATTACTATTATTATTATCATTATATGCTTGACTTTTGCTTTGCATTTGTACAAGTTTACTCCAAGTCACGCCCAGAGATCTCAAGAGACAACAATTAGAAGTTCAAGTTATTGTTTTGCCTAGGGTGTCATATATTTGGTTTTGCACATAGTATTGTTCTAGGGAATGTTTAAGGAAACATTTAAGAAAATTATAAGTTTATTTTACATTTGAGATTACATAGACAGTATTTTAACGTAGGATATGGGCAGTTCCCATGAGCACTATCTTTTGAATTTCTGCTATTTTGGGGTTTCCTGGTATCTTAGCTAGGTAGGAATCAGCCCCTTATGCTATCATTACTAGGGCACCTATGACAACAGGTATTCTTTTAGTCTTGAGGTTCCACATTTTGCAAATTTCTATTTCAAGGTCTTTATACTTGCTCAATTTTTGGTAGGTCTTCACAGACGCATTTATGTCGATTGGGACAGTGATATCAATGAGGAGGCACGATTTTTGTCTGAAGTCTTTCTATATAATGTCTGGACTATTCGCATCTATCTTTCTGTCCGTTTGAATGGTGACGTTCCAGAGAAGTGAGATGTGATCATTTTCAAGTACTGGAGGTGGTTTGTGTTCCTACCAGTTTTTACCACGGGGCAGGTCCAGGTTTTTAAAAATTACCCAGTGTATATACAGTGCTGCTCTATTATGCCTGTTGAGATACTCTGCAGGCACAAGAAGATCGCACATGGAGACAACATGATCAATGGTTTCATTTTGTTGTTTACATACACGACATTTCGGGCTAATGCCGTTCTAGAATATGTTGTTTTGTTCGTAATTTGTGGATATCTTTATTAATTTTCCTTGCTGCTGAAGTAGATATTTTTGTAGTCCTATTATTATTATTGTTCAGTAGTTTTATTTTTATAACGTGCTTTGACTTCACTACCGAGCGCAGCTCTGTGCCCCTTGGGTATGTGCTGTGGTTTGCTGTGGTGCTCTTATGGTTACTGTATTGAAAGTGTTTTGCGTAGGATGTGTGCAGTGCCCAGTAGTGCAATTTTCTGTATGTTATATATATTTGTAAGTCCTGATGTTTTTGTTATGTATTTGTCTGAATATTTTTTTTATTATACCTAAGGCACCTACTATGATAGGAATTGTTTCTGTTTTTAGATTCCACATTCGAGTTACCTCTATTTCCAGGTCTTTGTATTTT
>NC_068992.1:36731100-36736096 GCF_001194135.2 Octopus bimaculoides | reverse complement strand
AATTTCTGGTGGGGAGGCTTTGGTCTTGTGCAGCAATTAAAAATCCTTCAGTCTCTGCTTTGAGTCCTGAGCTTCTCAACCATTGCTGGGATTTTTCTCTGTCTATTTCTTTTGCATTTAGTTTAGCCCAGTATTTACCATGTAGGGGCTTTTCTTACCATCGTTTTATCATGGTCCGTTGCTGTTCTAATTTTAGTTTGGATTTCATTTGTTTTATAGCTTTTGTTGTTTCTTCTTCTTCTTCGTATTTGTTAGGATTGATTTCTTGTTTGTATTTGTCAGCTTCCTTAAATACTGAAAACAGTTTTTTGTTTTGCTTGTGTTTTGTGGCTATTTGTATCAGTTTTCTTTGCTTCTGGAGTAGGTTTTATTATTATTATTATTATTATTATTATTATTATTATTATTATTATTATTATTATCATTATTATTATTATTGTAAAGAATAAAAAGTTTTGAATGGTACAACAATGCACTATAATATAAAAAATGGACTATATACTTGTTGTAATTTAGTTATCTATAGTCCGATGATATTTCGGAATACGATTCCTTCTTCAAATCTTCTTAGATATCATTATTATTATTGCTTTACTTCTCGGAGTGCTCAGTTTTGTTTGCTTTGTTTGACTGTATGGAGAACGAACAGCAGCCAGTTGTCAGAAGTCCCACGGGGTCTCTTTCCGCAAATTATAAGCTTTGATACTTGTTTGTTAATTATCGTGGGAGACATTCAACACCCAAGTACCATTCTCAAAATCCGAGCTGTTCCCAGAAGAGCAGTTTTTTTTTACTTGCTCTGCACTAATGTCGATTCCGATTGCTCTGACATATTTCTCGAACTTCGTTGTTATTGCTCCGAGAGCTACTACAACTACTGTAATAACAGAAACTCTCCTCATAATCCACATTCTTGCAATTTCGTCTTATTCTAGTTTGTACTTTCCCATCTTTTCGATTTCTTTGTCACTTGCGATATTTTATAAGTTTCGCAGACAGGATGTTTCGCAGAATAGGTGTTATTTTATAAATTTCCAGACATTTCTTAATCCAGCTATGTGGTAATCTATCAAAAGCTTTTTATAGTCTATGCAGGTTATCGACAAATTCTTGTGTTGTTTGTGACAACTTTCCAAGATCATCGTATTGATGAGTAGTTGATCTTTTTAACTATAGGACCCACCTTTGCACCCTTTTTGCTCATACCTGTCGACTTTTCTTTCTTCCTTATCGCATACCTTGTTGTCAGCTGCGCATGCTATATCTATGATCCAGCATAGTTTGCTTCCTTCTCAATTAAGACTATGTCTGGCTTCCTATTTTCTATCTCATGGTCGCACTGACTCATAAAATCCCACCGGATCTTTGTGGTCGTACGAATTTTTTGCTCTGTCAGGTCCATACTTGTTGCAAAGTGTCCAATAGACAAGCCTTGCTATATTGTCGTGGCGTCTCTTATATTCCCTTTGGGCTAGTGACGTACATTGGCTGGCAATATGCCATACGGTTTCAACATTTCGTCAACAGATTCTGCACTTATCACTTTCTGATGTGTTGTCTATTCTGTATTTTATGTAGTTTGTTCTTAGTGCTTGCTCTTAGGCAGCAGAGATTAGAACCTCCGTTTCCGGCTTTCAATCACTTTTAGTCATCCACAGCCATCTTTTTTTCTCTGTCTGTCTTATCTTCAACGTCCCAATGAAATTGTCCAAGCATTCTTCTCTTTACCCACCTATCTTCAGTTACATTCGTTTTCAATTGCTTGTACAGTGATTTATCTTTGCAGTCTTTCATCTTACACAAGCCTGACCTTACTTCTAATAATTGCGGTTCTGTGACATTTCTTACATACCATGCTATGTTGTTTTCTTCTGCTCTATTGCTGTATTCGCATTCAATAAGTCATCTTGCCCCTATTTTTCTCGGTACATATAGTCTGTCTGTGTTACTTTTTGGGTGGAGTGTCCCGTATCTAATTAGCAACGTCCTTATCTTTCTGTCTAAGCTGTTTCGTTCGTCTACTGTTTACGCGATTACCCCTGCTCATATCTAAGGAGTGAAACTGCCCAGGTGTTGATAGCTTCAACCTTATTCCGTCTCCGTTTAATTCCGTCTTAAGAATCAGTCTCAGTCTGCGCAAGTACTCCACCTTAATTTTTTCTGTCGTTTCTTTATTCATCAATTTATCCATTTCCAAATTTCCCAAGTATTTATAGCCCGTCTCTTCTATCTGCTTCATAACCTCCCACGACGGTCTCGATAGCCCGTCCATAGATTTCATTTTGCTTCCCTTCAAGACTAACACACGACACTTCCTCAGTTCGAACTACTTTCTGATATCAGCACTGAATCAACGAGGGAACTGACTTGGGATTTATCTTTACCATAAAATTTGAGGCCATCCATGAAAGACTTATGGTTGACTTTTTCTTGACGGCTTCTGAATAGATACCAAGCTTTTTCTTTCCTCAGTATTAGTGTTAGTGGTATCAAGCCCAGAACAAAGATCAGTGGGGACAGGTAGTGTCCTTGGAAGATGTCCCTCCTTATTTCTACCGTCTCTAAACTTATTCCGTATGGTGTCAGTTCCATATTTTTCCAAGCAATCGCTCAACATTCAATGCAATACCAAATAGGTTCATAAATTCCATTATACAAGAGTGTGGAATCATATCATACGCCTTACGATAATCGATCCATGACATGGCTGAGTTACTTGTCCTCCTCTTGCAGTCTCTAAGTATAGTTTTGTCTATCAGGAGTTAATCCTCGGTACCTCTGCACTTGCGCTTGCAGCCCTTCTGCGCATGTGGCAGGACTCCATTGTTTTCCAAATGTTCGTACATTGACTCTGCAAGTACTCCAGTCAATAATTTCCACATAAGTGGCAAACAGGATCTTGACCTGTAATTGTCTACCGTATTGACTTTTTCGATATTCTTCAAGCACAGCACTGTCCTACACAATGTAAACCACTCTGGTGTTACTTGGTCGGCATTGAACAAGGTTATGAGTTGTGCAGCTATTCGTGCATGACATTCACCAAATCTTTTGATCCAGTAGCCTTGAACTCCATCTGGTCCCGAAGCCTTCCAGTTGTTCATTTTTTTGTTGATTTCCATCACTTCCCTAACTGAAATGACTAGTTCTTCGTCTTTTATTTTTTAGTGAATTTTTCCCATGTATTACACGCTCACGTGGTCGCACCAGTCGATCCTGTTTCCTCTCATTACCCAACGAATTTTTACACCGTCTACACTGGACTATTCTACATGGATTCTTTACCTGGACTTTCTACTCTCGTACACTTCAGCTGCACCTCTCCTTCCCATGGATTACACTAGACTCTTCTGTTGATGAGAAATCGTTCCAATACACCATGACGTTCGAAGCTTTTAGACCTTTTGAACTTTTTAAAACGTTTTGTACTTTCTAAACTTTTTTTGTACTTTCTGCTCTTTCCTATCGTTGTTTCGTCCTATTTTGGTTGTTCTTACTCTGTTTTCTCTAATCCGCACCTGTTACCTTGCCTCTCTCTCCCTCCCTTCCTTTTTCCCTTTCGTCTTCTCTTCTCCCCTTCTTCCCCTTTTTCTCTGTTTCTTCCGCCTTCGTCCTTTCTTTCGTTGTTTTTATTCTCTTCTCCCACCTCTCATATATATTCTTTTTTCCTCACGCCTTTTGCATTTTTCTCCTCGCGCTTTTTGCTTTTTTTCTCCCTAACACCTTTTGAATTTTTCCACATCACATCTTTAATAACCTTCTCTCTCTCCCTCTTTTTTCCCTTTTTCTCCTTTCTTTTTCTTTTCTTCTCCTTTTACAATCATACCCGATTACAATCCTTTCCTCTTCCACCTTCCTTTGGTCTTGCTGCACAAGACCAAAGCCTCAACACCTTTCGACACTTCCTTTCCGCAGCTTTCAGCCTTCTATTAGCCTTTCGCTACTAATTTTCAAAAATCTCGTTTCTGTAGTCACATTTCGTTTCTCAGCCACTACTTGCATCACCGCCTCATTCCTAAAGGTTTCCGCCTCCATTTCCACCCCACACACCACTCTGCTACAACACTCCTACCCATACTCCGTTCTACATTCTACCGGCTTATGGGCGCCACCATTCGTTCTAATCTCTCTAAAATACACACCATCGACTGTCTTCTCCCTCTTGCTTTTTCCATCTTCTTCTCTTCTCAGTCGCCCTCCCATGCAAACACTACGTTACGTTACATAATTCATTTTAATCATCTCTTTCATCAATTTCTCACTCACACCAAACAACGTAAACTCCATTCACTCCTTCATTCCATCACACCCGTTGTCACTACCCCGACTCCTCCACTACCCCTCTCCCTCCCTGATACGCTCATCCTACCCTCACCAACGCCCCCGTCCCTTCCAGCCTTCCACCATCCCCACCACCCCTCCGACTTCTATCCTGTCCACCTCTCCTACTTCTATCCCATCCACCCCTTCTATTTCTTTCCCATCCACGCCTTCTCCACTTCAGTCTGTTACCATTTCTCCAGATCTTCCCTTCTCTGAGGCTGAGCGCTCCCTCCTCAGTAGGGGCCTGCTCTTCATCACCCTCACTCCATCCAGCAACATATTTCAGACTCGTGCGGATATCCACAGCTTTGTGCGCCGTGTTAGGTTGTGTGCGCTTTTTCGCAACACTCCTCCTGCGTCTAATGAGGAGGACTGCTTTATCGACGAGGGCCGCCGACCATCCCAGTGGACCGGTTTAACTTTTCCAGGCGTCCCCGTCAATGAACATCTCTCCAGCCAAGCTGTCGGCCCTTTGATGTCTCCGACGTCGCACTGACATCATCATAAAACTGGCCGACAAGGGTGGTGCCATGGTAGTGTGGCGCGCAGACCTCTACAGGGCGGAAACTCTCCGCTAACTTCAAGACACCTCCTTCTGCTGCCCTCTGCCCTCTGACCCCACGCCCAGCTACCAACAAACTGTGTCCCCCACTATCCATGACCTCATCTCCTC
>NC_068992.1:36729142-36730666 GCF_001194135.2 Octopus bimaculoides | reverse complement strand
CCGACACATCCACATTCGTTCCTCTGGCCGAACTTGTCCTTTCACTCCACTGCTTCTCGTTCTCTGGTAATATTTACCAGCAGTTCGCGGGAGTGGCCATGGGAAAGAGAACTGGGCCCCAACTATGCGAACCTGTTCGTTGGTTACGTTGAGGCCCAAATATTCTCAAGTTTCACTGGTCCCACTCCCGAACTATATGGCCATTTTATTGACGAATGTATCGGTGCGACCTCACTCTCCCGTGACCATCTAGAAGCCTTCCTCTCTTTTGTCAAATCTTTCCATCCTGCCCTCTGCTTCTTCTGCACTATCTCTGACACCTCTGTCTCCTTTCTTGACCTTTCGGTCAGCATTCATCACTCCACTCTCACCACCTCCATCCACTATAAACACACAGACTCACATTCATACCTCAACTTCTCCTCCTTCCACACTAAACACACTAAGCTTTCCATCCCCTATTTCCAATTCCTCTGTCTATACAGATTCTGCAGTGACGATCATGACTTTGAGACAGTCGAAATTCATGGCTCACCACTTCATCCTACGTGGATATCTCTTCACCACTATCCACACCGCCCTTGCCAGAGCACGTTCCGTGGACTGTGCATCTGCTATCTCCCCCACACCCGTCCCACCGTCTCACTCTCCGTTTCCCCTCAGCTACCACACCACCACTCTACCTCTCCAACACCCCATTCTCCGAACCTTCTAGCGACTCCAGTCCGACCCCTCTCTTCCTTCAAACGAGCCCAAAACCCACAAGACCTCTTGGTCAGCAGCTTCTTCCCTAACCCAACCTCCCAACCCGGCTCGTTCCCTTGCTCCCTCCCACGATTCCGCACTTGCCCTTACCTCTCCAACACCACCCTTCTCACCGGCACCCATCATCAACCCTATCATATCACCGACTCCTTCACCCGCACTTCTACCAGTGTCATCTACTGCATCTCTTGCTCTCTCTGCCCTTCTCTATACATAGGGCAAACGGGACGCCGCTTGGCTGACCTGTTCGCAGAAAACCGAGACATCCGACTCGGCAATGACACCCCGGTCTCGCGCCATTTCCGCTCTACCGGTAACTCTTTGCAACACCTGTCTTTGTTCGGAATGTCCTTGCACAGGGCCCATCTGCACTCCCGTTTTCGCGTGAACAGGGATTAATCGTCTCTTCGCTCTTTTGCGCCACATGGGCTCAACTCTCCTCCTTCCCTCTCCTTTCTCCCTCTCACACCTACTTGCTCCCTCCCACCTCTCCTCTCTTGCTCCGACTCCTATTTCCTCTCTTCACGCCTACTCTCCTTCTCTCTTCTCTTCACTCTTACCCACATTCTCCCTTCCCCTCTCCCTTTATCATCACCCCACCCTCGTAACCCTACTCCTACACAATCCAACCCCACCTTCGCTATCCATACCACCCTATCCCATCCCTTACCCCCATTCCCACATACCCCACCTCTGCCCACACCCTCAGCCTAACCCACATACCCACCTCTACTCCCACCCTCAGTCTAACCGACCCCA
>NC_068992.1:36724219-36726719 GCF_001194135.2 Octopus bimaculoides | reverse complement strand
ATTACCTCTTCCCAGATCATACCCCAGCTTTGTTTTCTGTAGTATTTTACTTAAGGGGATCATTCCCAACACAAAGATTACTGGGGACATACTTTCCTACTGGAAGATTCCTCTCTTGATTTTCACCTCTCCTAATACTTGATTCTCTGCTGTCAAATCCGTTTGTCTCTTGCAGTTTCTAGATTATCGATTAAGAGCTGATCCTTCGTTGCCCAGCTTCTCTTTCGGTACCCTTTCTGTTCAATAGATAACAGCCCACGTTTTTCTAAGTACTATACAGTTCATCGGCTAAAGCACCTGACATAAGTTTCGACATACGCTGGTCGAAAGTTGGATGCAACACTTCCCTTTTCAGGATCCTAGGTACATAACAATGTCTTACCATTTGTCATCCAGTTGGACACTGCGTCTTCCTGCAAACACTCATCTAGCTCCTTTCATGGAGTCCCCTCAGCTCTTTGTCCAATATCCTTGGACCCATCCGGTCCTGGACTCTTCCAATTTGGGAATTTTCTTAACTGCTTTTTTATCATTTCTGCAGTGATTCTAATGTGAACTTGGCCTTCTATATTTCTTAACCTCTCTGTGAGTTCATGCAGCCACTCTGCTCTACAGGTTGGTCCCAGATCCCTCTCCAGAATGCCTTGTTTTCCTCTACATCTGGTCTCATTGTTACGTGTAATTGCCCATCTAATTCCTGAAACAGTTTCTTCTGATTTCCTTCAAACAATGTTTTGCCTGAATTGTGTTGTTCTATTGTCATATCTTTCCAGTTTTACCTTCAATGCTACTACTCTTTGTTTCACTATTCTTATGCTTTCGTACTGCAATTATCCTTTACTCAATCTATCAACATGTCCTAAATGAATTTTTAACTTTGTTTCTCAAAAATTCGTCTTCGCTAGTATGATTCTTTACGTTCTGTTTGTTCACTTCTTTTGTATCCAACCCTATCTGCAGCAACCATAGCTGCAGCTCAAATAATGTTGTTAGTTTCAGTTATATTTCACGTCTGAAATAGCCCAAGGACCGAATCGATACTTTCGGTTTCAACTTTGAGCTTGCGTCATTTCTGTCCTCGCTGGAGACGTTACCTATTGGAGAAGTATTATTTCTATTTTCTACTTTCCATCTTCTTCTTCTTCTTCTTCTTCTTCTTCTTCTTCTTATTATTATTATTATTATTATTATTATTATTATTATTATTATTATTATTATTATTATTATTATTATTATTATTGTTCAGTAGTTTTATTTTTATAGTGTGCTTTCACTTCACTACCGAGCGCAGCTCTGTGTGCCTTGGGTATGTGCTGTGGTTTGTTGTGATGCTCTTATGGTTACTGTATTGAAATTGTCTTGCGTAGGATGTGTGCAGTGCCCAGTAGTGCAATGTTCTCTATGTTATATATATTTGTAAGTCCTGGTGTTTTTGTTATGTATTCGTCTGAATATTTTTTATTATACCTAAGGCACCTACTATGATAGGAATTGTTTTTGTTTTTAGATTCCACATTCGAGTTATCTCTATTTCCAGGTCTTTGTATTTTGAAAGTTTCTCCATTTCTTTTAGGGAAACGTTGTCATCTGCTGGCATTGATACATCAATTAGAAAGCATTTATCTTCATGATCTCTGAGAACTATATCTGGCTTATTGGCCTTAATTCCTCTGTCTGTGTGTATTGGCATATCCCAGAGTATGGTTGCTTTCTCATTTTCTGTGACCTTTTCTGGCGTGTGCCTATACTATCTTTTTTCGCTTGTTATTCCATAGTGTTGGCATAGCTTCCAATGTATGTAGGTCCCAGCTCTGTCGTGTCTGTGAATATATTCCTTCTTAGCCAGGACTGGGCAGCCAGAAATAATATGATTTATGGTTTCCTGTCCACCGCCACATATTCTGCAGTTACTTGTTATATTTCTTTTTATTATTTTTTTTTTTTTTGTAATTTCTGGTGGGGAGGCTTTGGTCTTGTACAGCAATTGAAAATCCTTCAGTCTCTGCTTTGAGTCCTGAGCTTCTCAACCATTGCTGGGATTTTTCTGTCTATTTCTTTTGCATTTAATTTAGCCCAGCATTTGCCATGAAGGGGCTTTTCTTGCCATCGTTTTATCATGGTCTGTTGCTGTTTTAGTTTTAGTTTGGATTTCATTTGTTTTATAGCTTTCGTTGTTTCGTTGTATTTGTTAGGTAGTATGATTTCTTGTTTGTATTTGTCAGCTTCCTTAAATACTGAAAACAGTTTTTTGTTTTGCTTGTGTTTTGTGGCTATTTGTATTAGTTTTCCTTGCTTCTGGAATAGGTATTTTTGCAGTCCTATGGTGGTTATTTTTAATAGTTTTCCAGCTGTATAAGACCCCTGCCACCTTCTGTGCGTTGTATACATAGCCTTTCTAAGTCAGATTTTGGGTGGTGCATCCTATATCCTGTCATTATTTTTCTTGTTTTCCTATCTATTTTAGATAGTTCGTTTAGTGTCCAGTTAAGGATATTGTAGC
>NC_068992.1:36712512-36723748 GCF_001194135.2 Octopus bimaculoides | reverse complement strand
ATTATTATTATTATTATTATTATTATTATTATGTTTTTTCTTCTTTCTTCAAAATTTCTTTCATTTCTTGCCGAGTGTTTTCTGTACACCTAGGGCAGAAGAAGCTCATTGTATGCATTCCCAGTTTTCACACGCAAATTCACAGGTAAAATATGTATTTTAAAAAAAAAATAATTAATGAATAATTCATTAATGGATGTTGTTTTCACAGCGATAATGCTCTTCTCAGTACATGAGTCGTTCCAGTTAACACGATTTTTTGCACTACTTGTAGGGATGGTAAGCCTGGTATCATTTTCAAATAGGTTTCAGTACCTTTTTTTATTCACGAATGACGTTACACAAAACATTTTAAATTTCATCTTCCGCTCGCAAAACATCAATCACAGTATCTCCCAATAGTTCAGCATTTCTTAAAATCAATCATGATAGACAATCAGCATGAGCTAAACTTCTTGGATGATATATACTCCATCTTGAAATCATAGTTTAATAATATCCAGTGTTGCAATCGATTAGCAGTATGGAAGGGATTCCCTTTTCGACCCAAATATCGATAATAACGGATGATGATTAGTCTGTAGACGAAAACTTCTTCCGTGTAAAAATCTGTGAAATCTTTTTATGGCAAAAATGATCGCTAAAGCTTCTTTTTCAATTTGGCTATAATTTTTCTCAGCTGATATCAGAGAAAGTGAGGCATGAACCATCGCTTTCATGTTACCATCTTTATATTTATGTAGCATTACTGCTCCTATACCGTACTCAGACGCGTCTAAAGCTATTACAACCTCCGCTGCAGGATCAAAGTGTGATAACGACAAATCAGATATTAATATTTTTTTTATTTCTTCAAAGGCCTTTTGACAATTTTCCGACCAATTCCATTTCATACCTTTTTTGAGCAGATTATTCAGTGGAACCCTCACATTGTGCATATTTAAAATATAATTTCGGTAATAATGTGACACTCCCAAAAATGCTTGTAAAATCGCTATATTTGTCGGAGGGGGCATATTTTTAATTGCGTCTTCCCTCAACGGGGATGCACGACGTCCATTTCTGTCAATGATTTGTCTTAAATATCTTATTTCGGTAAGAAAAGTTCACACTTTTCTTCACTCAAAGTAAAGCCGTAGTCCCTAATTTTTTCGAATACACATTCGCTTTTAATGATATGGAATTGCGAATTCAGTCCGCTAACATTGCATCCATAATCTGTTGAAAAGACGTTGGTGCGACTTTTAAGCCAAATGATAACCTGTTGTATTTATACAATCCTATATGTTTGTTAATTGTTAGATATTTAGAGCATTCATCGTCTACTCTAATTTTTAGGTACGCGACAGAGAGATCCAATTTAGAAAATATCTTGCTGCCGTTTAATTTCGCAAAAATATCATCTGGAGTAGGTAGCAGATAGTGGCACGTTTTAAGACATTCGTTTAAACCAGTGGAGAAATCAGCACACACTCTGATTTTATTATCTTTTTTTATTAATGTACACAGTTGGTGATGCCCATTGACTATATTCCACTTTTTGGATAGCTTCAATTTTTTCTAATCTCTCTCTCTATCTATCTGTTATAACGCTGCGAATGATACAGTTCGTATTTTATTTAAATACTGGTATGAAGTTTTCTTTAATCTGAAACCACGCTTTCGTTTTGGTACACAGTCCTAATTTATCAGACAGGACTTTAAAATTTTTCTTTTCAATTCGTTTGACGACATTTTTTTTGCTGGAGGAAAAACCATTCACATTTTTACAGAAAAGATTTATGGAGAGGTCCCATAGGTTAAGTAATTCCATCCAGTCAGTACCGAATAAATTTGTGGTATTGTTTAACACAAAAGCTTTGGCTTTTAAGTTTTTTCACGAAATCTGATGTTAGTTATCAATTCGCCCTTAAAATATAATTTTTTTCCTGAAACACCACAGGCAATTTTCGAAGTTTCATCTAATTTAGTTAGTTATTAAGATGTCACTGCCTGAATCCAATTGTAACTTTACGTTTGTGTTATTAATTTTTACATACACAAATTTTCTTTGAGGTTTGTTCGTACTTTTTCTTACCGATAATCCGTTTACGCGATTTTTTCTGTTAAACCTCCCTATAGGTTCTGTCCTGTGGAGGCGCAATGGCCCAGTGGTTATGGCAGCGGACTCGCGGTCATAGGATCGCGATTTCGATTCCCAGACCGGGCGTTGCGAGTGTTTATTGAGCGAAAACACCTAAAGCTCCACGAGGCACCGGCAGGGGATGGTGGCGAAGCCTGCTGTACTCTTTCACCACAACTTTCTCTCACTCTTACTTCCTGTTTCTGCTGTGCCTGTAATTCAAAGGGTCAACCTTGTCACACTGTGTCACGCTGAATCCCCCCCAAGAACTACATTAAGAGTACACGTGTCTGTGGAGTGCTTAGCCAGTTGCCACTTGCACGTTAATTTGACGAGCAGGCTGTTCCGTTCATCGGACGTCGTAAGCGACGGAGTGCCGACAACAACAGGTTCTGTCCTACAGCGTGACATTTTATGGCCTATTTTACCACACTTGAAGCATTTTAGATTTTTAAACGGACATTTATATTTAAAATGTAGATCGCCGCACCCTTAACATAGATTCGGCCTTGACATTTTTTCTTGTTTCTTATTCGTTACCGGTGGACACACTTGAATCTGAGAGCAATCTTTCTCTTCAGTTTTATTTGCATCATGTCATAGATTTATAATCCTCTGACATTCTTCTGCTACTGCGTATAAAGTTAAATTTTGATCCTGAGCTAATTTTGTTAATATCCAGGAACACATACCTGCATCTTTGCTTGCAGTAAGCCATTGAACAAAAATTAAACACGCGAACATGTCCAGGGTCAACGTATTCAATTTGCATTTCTCACACTCTCTGTTAACCACTCTGGCTTAGATGAAATTTTCATCATTTTTTTTTTGACCAAATTTAAACATTGCCAGCGAGTATTAAACAGGGTACTTCTCTCATTGAAAAATTTCGATGAAATATCGATTGTTTCATTGAAAAAAACTCCCCTGGTTTCTTTGGCAGAATATAATTACTATATTTTTCATGTTCGGCAGGGGATAACTTTACTTTCTTAAAAATAATCGTACTTTTTTCTCGTCGGACCAACTTTTATATTCTTTGAAGATTTTTCGTATCTACAAAAATAAGCAGAGAAGGTAATCCTTTCTTCTGGTTTATAGTTGAATTCTTCAATTGAGTTTGCTACGCTGTCTGGTGATTACGAACCTGAAATATTTTCAGACTCCTTCAGCGTTAATTCCAGCGACTGTTGGTTTTGTTGTTGTTGCTGTTGTAGCTGTTGCTGCTGATGCTGAAATTGCTGCTGTAACTGCTGTTGCAGCTGCTATAGTTGCTGTTGTTGTTGTTGTTGCTGCTGCTGCTACTGTTGCAACTGCACTACGGAGACCAATAAGTTCTCCATATTGAACAACTTTTTCTTTGGTTTCGTACGATAAAAAAATTTAAACGTCCAACGCAAGCTTCGAACAACTCGTCACCACTTTTATATCCTAGTTGGATATATAATATAACGAAGCAGGGGGGATGAAAGTATATACATGATACACTACCATTACTATTACACAAGACTCAACGCTCGATTCCTAGAAGATGTGTCATTGCAATCTTTCAGTGGTAGTTCGTTTAACCGGTTGGAGTGGGCGGTGGACCGGAGATGGGGATGATTTGAATCGCCTAACTCTGTTCTCGGATAAAGACCCGGAGTTCTGCGATGGGCCGATAACAGCTGACGAAAATAGGGAAGCTTTTGCTGGTTGCATGTGAAGGATGGCACCGAGTCCGTAAGGTCTGCCGTACGAGCATCATTTTCACATGTCAGACTTATTCAGTGGCCTCTAGTAGGTGAGGTACTGTCATACTCCATACCAAATAGACTTAAACCAACCAGCTTCTCACGCAATGCATCATAGAAAGAATGGGTACAAATCATGTCATAGGTGGAACTATGATCACTTTCGATCATTCGAAAACTTTCCATGGGATTGACCATCAATACTTTGTGACTGTCCTCATGGTGTCTGGTTACTTCAGAAACTGGATCGCTGTAATACGCATAGATATTTGATCGGTGATGAGAGTAAATGACCGACTATCGGAATAAGTATCTTGCGTTAAGTTCACCAGCTGTGCCTTTTCTTTCTACTTCTGTACGTTCTGACTCTAGAGTCACAACGGAAGAAGGTGGAGATTTTGAGGAGGTATTCCGTGAGAGCTATGATGCAGAAGATCCGTGTTTGCTTATATGAACGACATCTTAGTAATAGTGCTAGACGTCATGCAAACGAAGGGGATCGGCACTACTTTAAGGGAATATGAGGCAGTGACATGAGCAAAAATTAATCAAGGTGAAGGTCGGGCCTGCATATTTGCACCCGGAGAGGCAGGTCTATGCCAGCTAACAGCATCACTTGGTGCTAGACGGACGAACCAGTTAAGTTGCTCGGGGTTTGATTTGGTCCAGACCTCTAGGTGGTCAAAATTGGGCAGCGATAACGAGAAGTGCCTAGTCTCAAGCATAACCTGATTTTCAAGTATAGATATACTATGCTTGGAAGTCAAGCGGTAGGTCGAATACTTACTTTGCATCCGTCATCTAATGCCATCTGACCCTAGTGACTTCATGATTGAACAGAATGGAGAGTTTGTTCTTACGCTTTCTATAGAGGGACGTGTTCTTCTGGTTACATTTTCCATTTACTGCCAACATCTGTTGCATGAAGACCTAGACATGCAGTGGCTAATTGATGTGCAGATATGCGTTGAAAATACGATATATCTAACATTTCTTTGGCAGTGAGTGGGATTGGGCACCATTTGTTATTGAAATGAAAGTGGCCGATAGAATTGGTAAAGTGTAATGACAACTACCACTTTCTGAGTTCAAAGATCTTTCACATTTTAGGATTGTTAAAATAAATTCGAATCCACTAAGGCCAACATCCAATGAAAAGTTGTGAAAATCATTGTTACTACTATTGCATTGATGACAGTCGGCAGTTAGGAAGACTGTATTTCAGATAATTTAGTAATGATTCTGTACATTCTGGGTTCAGATTCCATTCTGAGTTCAACTTTATCATCTCCCTTAGGAGGCGATAAACTATCGGTATTCCGATAGAATGAATAGACTATACTTCTCCAGAAATATCTGACGCCGTACCATTCAGGAAAATATTGATTCTTACTGCACTGAATCAAATGAAATAAGTCAATCAATAGTTTTCTGTAGACTCTAACTAATTTTGTAGTCTCGACATTCACACATCTTTATTTTATAGCGTATACTTTATTCGTTGGCGCAGGCACCACTGAATACATTCAGATTATTAAAGCTCAAAGTGGAAACTTTGCCCCTGTAAATACAGTAGTTTATAAAATAAGTTGCAATATTATTAATGTGACATTGGGTTAATTCACCCTCTAGTTCTTTAAGACCATTTGCTTGGTAGATGGACTGAACTATATGTATTTTGTATCTCTCTCTCCGATGAATCTAGAGATAACCTTTTTTGTTACAGGCATAGCATACAGCTGACAATAAGGTACGAACCGTAGTAAATTTATTCAGTAGTATTTCTTCTTATCGCCTTGCTAATTGCGTCTCTCCATAGTTTTAATAGTGATTTCGAAACCTGCAATCTTTTGGCGAGGGGATCTAAAGAGGAAAGAGAGAAATGGGTAGTTGATTATAACAACTTAGCACTTGTTGGCACATATTTTATCAAGCACTAAATGATAAAAGTCTAAGATGATTTCGATAGGACTTGAACTCAGAAAGCCGCAACTAAACACCACAGGGCATTCTGGTGGCTTTTCATCCTATCTTGCCAACTCATTGTGTTTCATAGTTTATAAGTATTACATGCATAACCAATGTTTCTAAACTTTACTTCATGTAAACTTACAGTTTGAAAAGTAAGTTGATAAAAGAACCAGAAAAGAAAATAATTTTTTCTTTGTTTTAACCTGAAGTCTGAATATTATTTCCTCGGGCTTCCAGCCACCAGGAAACCAGTTGAACTTTCTAGACTTATCTGTCATCGTCTTCCGGAATGGAACATGCCACCATAATGCTTTTGTTGCCCTTGTAGCCTTAGTTTTTGTTGTTGATGATGTTACTCTGTTTTTGCATTCAGTGTTGCTGAGGCAGATTTTTTTCTCTTCTGTTGTAGCTGCTTTTATTGTTAGCTTATTTATTGTTAATATCACATTCGTTTGTCGTGTTGTTTTGCAGTTGTTGGGTTTTGCTGTTGCTACACTTGTTCTGGATTTTAGTTATTTTGCAATTCGTTGCCACTTGAATTGTTTTCTTTATGTTATTATTGGGAATTGTCATATTATTATTATTATCATTATTATTATTAACAATGTTTTCCAGCAATCCTTTTGCATTCTAGTGTGGGTGAGTAAAATCCATATGACTTATTTTAATAAGTCATATGTATAAACATTTAAAAATATACTTTTCCATATACACAGTTCTTCTTTGAGTTGTGTTCTCGGATGTCTTTCGAGAACTACACACGCATTTTCACGTGCATGCGCGCGCGCGAGCACACACATACACACGCGCGCGCACGCACGTACACATACGCATGCCCACACAATATACATAGCTAGATTAGCGACTGTGTGATGTTCAAAAAAGATATATAGTATTTGCGAGAGGAGAGTGCTTTCGTCACTAGTATTTATATAAGGGCATTATAAATAAAGGAATAAAACATTCGTTAACGAAAAAGGCTTGCAATTAGGAGAGAAAATGTGTCGGTTATTAAACTTTAAAATAAGTGGAATCAAAATGAAATTTAAATTAAGATTATAAAATTATAAAATTAGAATAAAAATGCATTATTTTACGTAATATAAATCAGTGGGTTTTTTAAAGCCTTGTAAGTCTAACTACATGTGTTTGATTAGGTAAGTTACGCAAATCAATAAAACAATGCAACAAAACCATTAAATAAATGAATAGCAATAATGAAAACTTTGGCTATCTTTAAAATTACATGGACAATGGACAAATGATGGATTTTCTTTACTGAACATACGCTTAAATTATAATTAAAAGATTCAGTAGGCAAAAGGCCACAGATAAAATTCAGTGTAGTTGGCGGTAGAATGCATCTAAAAGTATTAACGAATTAGTTTCTAGATAGTTGAAGGGTTTTTCGTGGGTTTGTTTGTTGGTGAAATAAAATGAATTAAAATAAAAGTTATACGAGGTGAAATGCGATAGATGTAGGTAGATTTGAGCGAATTTAGTAAACCCAAAGACCAATGTTTCTTACTCGTATGGATTTTTGTTGTCAACTAATCTTATATTTGGAAGCGTGTCTACAGCAGTTCAAGAGTTCTGATCTCTCATTTAAGACGTTTTTCTCCTGAAAGAGAATAAAAAAATTCTCGCTCAAGCATAAACCACGCCTCATTGAAAATCTGTGCTCTCCGTGTCTGTATGGGACTGCTTTTTCCAGAGTAGACCAGAGTCTTTTAAAAGAAGACTCTCCTTCCCTTAACTGCCATATATGTTTGGCCAGACTCATCACAGTTCTATTCTCTGGATATCTGAAGGAATTTCAATGAGAATATAGTCTGTTTTTGAAGGAATTTTCCATAGCACCTGTGTATGTTTTATATGCACCTGCATTGTCCATTTGAACTTTAGCCTTTCATTAGACAATTCCCTTCTTAGAGGCGTTAACTTTGGTCTTTGCTGTTGCATTTAGGTTGGTTATTTATTTCAGCATTGTTGGCTTTACTAATAGTCTTTGTGTTATGTTGGTTGATTAAAGAGGTGAAGTTCATACAAGAATAGCTCCCTTTAAGCGTTCTCCTAGGTTTAAAAATCTTTTACCTATATTAGCTTTTATGGCGATATTGAAAGTTGGATTAAACCACAGAACTTTCCTGGTTCTAATCCAGCGTGGTTTATTAAGTTTAGTTTCGTTATGGCTATATTGGATATTCGAGAATTCAATGTTTCTTAATATTGTAGGGCGCGGCATTTCGAAACGATGTCTCGTCCGATGGTCTTGATGATATGTGCCTTCTTATATTGCCAACTATATTATTTAGAATTACAGGTGGGTGATTGGACTCTTTATTGATATAGCATAGCTTTTCGTTAGGTTTACGGTAGGGTTTAAATTTATTTAATTGTAAATCTAAGCAAATGTCTAAGAAGTTTACGCTAGTCACGTTCATATCTATTGTGAGTTGTAAGAAAGTGATAAGATTTGCAAAAAAGTGATAAGATTCTCCTTGAGTCCATCGATATTATCTTGAATGCTAGGAAATCTCTACATTTTTTCGACGATTCCACCTGTGTCACAAAGAGTGAAGATTCTTTATTCGATGTGCCGATGGATACGTACGAGGGAGCAAAACTAAGCATGCTAATAGGAACTTACATTTTGCACAACTTGCATCTAGAATTTCTTTCTATAGATACATGATTATATAGGAATAATGGCCTTATAGTCACCTGTACTACGAACGGGAATGAACACGATGGACAATAACAATAATCTTGATAAAAAAGACAAGTAATAGCCACCTTAGGATTAAAGTGAGTGATAAGGATAGGAAGTTCGAACAATTGGAAAATAATCATGGAATACCAGATAATATGAAGATTATTTTAAGGAATTAGGGCCGCATAAGATATTATGTAACTCAGACAATAACCGAAATATTAATAGGCCGCACTCGGGTAAAAGAGATAACCGCTATGAAAAGCACTCCACGAGAACTACACAAATAGACAGCAATTCTGACGCCAAACGGACTAAATATAAAAAACAGAAAAACAGGTTAAATGCCTTTACTAGGTAGTTAGCTAAAACTGCAGAAAACCATAATAAAAGTTTCTCTAGTAAAAATATAAATAGTAATGACAAGTGGTATATAATTCCCTTCGGAAAGCAAATTCTTTCCAGCATTCCTAAATTGTTCTATTCGGCACTGGATAAATATTTTCCAAAAAATAGTAAATATCTTTTAATGTTTATATGCCAAAAGATTGTGGTAGTCCTCTAAAGGACGATGTTACTGTTGTTTTAGCCCCAAGAAAAATCTTTTCCAGTTGGCTACCGACACAGTTTGTGTCCGTATATAGTACTTGCAAGGGAGGTCATCGCTCCCATCTATAGCCTTACGTGATACTCACAGACATAGGTTTCTGGATGTTATCCATCCTCAGTGTGAGACACTCACCAATCCATCGCCAATCCATTCTCCATTGATCCAGCCAAGTTGCTTGTCGGGACCGGGGAACAAGAGGAACTCATAGGTATCCAGGTTGACGAGACAGCAAAGACGAAGTACAAAGAATGCTCTCCTGTAAACTTCTGGCTAAATATGGCCTTCTCGCACCCGACACCACTCCGTTACGCAGTTCCCCAGCTACTAATTTCCCCCTCTATGTGGGAATCTGAGCAGGGGTTCTCAACCTTACTGGCCATAAAGTCGAAGAGCCGGAACTCTTTCTGCGCCCAGCCATGGTTTCTGATGCGCTGTGAGCAAAGTTATGCCGCGCATGGACCAGCTGGTGGAGAAGAAACAGATAAAGCCCACGTATTAAACTGAGTTGTGTTCTTTGTTGTTAGTTCATTTGTGTTTTCTAATTGTGATTAAATCAAACCAGGTGGTACGCGGCGGCTGTACGAAACCTCCAAATGGTACGCGATCACAAAAAGGTTGGGAACCGCTTCCTTAAGGGTAATAAAGGGTTGGCGCGGGGGGAGGTATTCTATCCTATCACTAACTTTAAGGTTGTTAGCAATCCTTTTTGCTTCTATATTAACCTCTTTATATAAATTCGTGTTGTATTTTTTTTTTTTTGTAGGTGTCTGTAATGCTATCTGAAACAATACGTTTGTAAAGATCTTTTATAGGTTTTTTTATTTTATCGGAGTTTACGAAAATCTTATAGGAGTTCTTTATATTTAAAATGTTTTTCCTTCATATCTCTCTGGAGCGGATTGCTAAATTTACAGAATTTTATCCTTCTAATAAGCTTGAAGGGCCTTTTTCAAATGCTTCTAATTCTGAAATAGGTGGTGAGCTTTTAGAAGACCGTATTTGTTTCTGTTATTCTGTTGTTTCGTGTCAAAGAAAGAAACTTTCTATCTCATTCTTCGGATAAACTCTTCCGTTTTCTCAATAAGAGGTATTGCTTCTGCCCCGGGGTAGGCATGTTCTTTTTAGAGAAAAATCCAATGGGTAGGGTTCCGTTTCTTTCAGCTATTTCTTCTTCCTACTTGTGGAGAGTCGCTCATACTTTCTTAAAAAGGTGCGGGTTACACCAGAGTAAGCACATAAATGTGAAACAAGGTGGAAAAATAGTACTCAAATACCGGAGGTAGAGTAATATGCTTTATTGATAAAGCTGCAAAGACATCACAAAAATTGTTACTCAGTTTCACGTTCCCGTTCGTCGGACAGTTTTGATTGAGAATGGAACAAAAAATAAGGTTATATGTATAAATATACAATTACATTGATAGATACACATTTGAAATTGGGTTTTTTCATTGGTCCTTTCAACTAACGGTCTTTCCAATAACCGGTTATATGAAATTAAAATTAAAATTACGATTTAAAATCATATTATTTAAGATCGAAAAAAAAGACCTTAAATAAAAAAAATTAGCTTTAATAGCAGGAAAAATACCTGCATACCCAGGGTAAATTAATTAATGGTAATATAAATTAAAATTTATGTCCGTTTATTATAAAAATATTCACTTACAAATAACTAACATCATAAAAATACATATACAGTTACTTATACATACACATACCAAAACCCTATACATACATATATACACTAAACATACAAACGATGGTACATACCTACACACATATACAAATACAGGTGAAAAAATGTACATATATACTAATGTATATATAGGTATCTACATACATATATATATACATATATACACACACACACACACACACACACACACACACACACACACACACACACACACACATATATATATATATATATATATATAAGCGATGGTGGGGGGACAAACACAGACACACAAACATATACACACAATAAATATACATATATACGACGGGCTTCTTTCAGTTTCCGTCTACCCAATCTACTCACGAGGCTTTGGTCGGCCCGAGGCTATAGTAGAAGACATTTGTCC
>NC_068992.1:36707701-36712317 GCF_001194135.2 Octopus bimaculoides | reverse complement strand
ATATATATATATATATATATACACACATTAGAGCGTTGTATTTCGCTAGTAGCATTGCTGTACAGAAGCTGTTGGTAGTGATGTACTTCTTTCGGACGTGGCGTGGTCGAACTGTACTGCTGATGTAATAGCTGTAGCATTTGCAGCACTACTACGTATGTACGGAAGGACATGCTTGTGCTGCGAATAGCGTAGTTTACCAGTCTGAAAGGCTGCTCACCATTACTTAATAAGACCGGTTGAAACTTACGGTATTTACCATTTTCCACCGCCACCACTACGTGAAAATGCGCTACAACGACCACGCCCAACAGTTGGACAGATATTGTTGTTCTAACCCAAACACCGAGCATTTTAAAATAACGACACATATTTTGACTGCTTTCTTCTGAAGATAGGGCTTTGCGCCTGAAATGTAAATTATTATTTTTTTGTAAAACTTTCTGCATTGTTAGAAGCTTTCCTTATTTCTCTTTTCCTTCATATTGTACATACACACACACGCGCGCATACACATACACACACACGCACACACACACATATATATAAATATAAATATATATAAAGACACACTAATATATATACTTAAAATTATTCCCATACATCTCCGCACATAACCCTAGAAACAACGAAGCCTTTAACATTATCATCCAAAATCTACCCATCCTCACAGGAGATAAAACAATGAACAAAATTTTAGGCTCACACAAAATTATCAAAAGCAAAATGCAATCTAAATCATTAAAAAATATATTAACCAGCGCAAGGCTATATCCATTAACAACAGAACCAAAAGTGAAAAAATGTGGTCGACCTAATTGTGGTACATGCCCCCCACCTTTTGGAGGGTTCAGAGTTCCGCTTTAAACAAGGTGAAATATTTAAGAATAAATCAAATTTCACCTGTGCTTCGGAAAATCTAATCTATGCCATTACATGCTTAGGGTGCGGTAATAATTATATTGGCCAAACAGGAATATCACTCCGTCGAAGAACCACTCTCCGCAAAGAATAAATCCACTACCCACAATACAGACAGATACAGGTTAGTGGACACATAGAAAGGTGTATTAGAAATCTTAATCCTAATTTCCTAATTTTCTCCTTCTACCAATGTTCACAGAACACCTCAGTACAACAAAGAATGAATAAAGAGGTAACTTTCATCAATAAATATCTTCCATAACTAAATATGAACACATAACATAATACAGACTACTTACTAACCTTTCAATTAATACCATTAACCCCCATACATCCCATACACCATTCACATTACAGATTTTTATCTACCCTAATTGCACCAAATCCAGAACTACTTACCTCCCTTACACATAATCTTTTTACTCAGGGGCTAGTAGACTTGACACCATTCAGTAAGCGGTGTGCATTTACAAAACCAGTATGCTTTTGAATCTCTTTAACAATTCACAATAATGACTTTTATTCCTACCTCAGTTCATCTACTTGTATATATCTATCGTTACTTTTCATAAAAAGCCTTTACTTTTTTTTATTTCTAATGTGCATTTTCGCTTATTTTTCTTCTTACTTTCCCCTTACATTTCCACGTGTATTTTCTATTTTGTTTTCGTAACATATTTCTATTATATATATATATATAATGATTATATGAATACACGTATAAGCACAAGAACACACGTGCTGCTATATATATTTTATATGTAGTGTCTAGAGTAGTGTTTCTTAACCTCTTACCCTTGCGTAAACCTTAAAAGAAATTACATGTCTCAAGGAACTCCTGCACAAAAGAAAATATATACTATATCTTGCCCATATTTTTTTGATAGTAGTTCACATCATAAATATCACACACACACACACACACACACACACACACACACACACACACACACACACACACACACACACACACACACACACACACACACACACACACACACACACACACGCACAAACACACACACACACATATGCATATCCCAATGGTTGTTATATTTTTTGATAACATAATAGGTTAGATAGAATGATGTCTATATTACAATATTACAACAACCCATATCATGTACATGTATAGTAATATTACGATCACACTTTCCCGGGGAACCCCTAGGAATCTTTTGCGGAACCCCGGTTGAGAAACGCTGGTCTAGAACAAGACAAAATACTATGGCCTTCGCATGTTCACCGAGACCGGTGACACTGGTAACAAGAATATTATTGCTGAATATTTGCAAGTCGTCACTTGCGGTAGAGAAATTCAGAGAGCCGGGAAGTATTGGATATACTAATGAGAGTTCTAAGGATTGATGAGAGGCGGAGAGGTAAGTAGGCTGAGAATGCTTCAGTGAAGGTGGCTCCAGCAAGCTTGGAGGCGTAGAAGTTACTATAAAAAGGGTAGAAAATTCAAAAGGATGAAGCAGTGCACCAGTGACCCAGAGGCAGCAGTCTGTTATATCAATTATAAGATCCTTATATCAGAGTAGATGGCATCGAAAATAGTTTTACTGCGAATTACTCTTTGGGATATTGGTAGTCTATATTTAGAATTGGATATAATGTGGGCTGCATATCCTCAAAAGTGAAGTTTTCTATGGTATCCAGGATCAATAAATAGGACACACACACACACACACACACGCACACACACACACACACACACACGCACACAAACACACACACACACACACACACACACACACACACACATACACACACGTGGTTTCCCCTAGTCGTTGCTGCTATTACAAAGGTGATAATAATTTCTGCAAAAGATGAGAGCGAATTAGAATTTTGAAATGGAAATTAAGGAATTATAACGAAAACGATGCAGGCGACACATATTTCTTTCTCTCTTCTTTTCTTGTTATTACGAAGTTCTTCAAAATTCTAGTCGGTGGTAATCATGTTTATCACTAGTTCATTCTTTTAACAAATGTCACCATAACATAATCAGTGACTTATTATGCATCTTATGAACTGGGGTATTTCATTAGAGATTAAAATAATTCATGGAGAGTGCTTTTTTTTTCTTTTCGTCGTAGAACTTTAGTAATTAAGAAATTGATGGAAGAGAGAAAGTTGTGTTTACATGCAGAATAACTGTCTCAAGAAGAATTCTACTTATTAAAAATGTCTTATAGTCAATAAATTCAGTTTTAAATACAAACACCCTCACAAACCGTTTTATGATGTATAGATATTAAATTCAATCTTAATATTAACCCGATGTATATGTTGTGGAACAGACATCTATTCTTAAATGCACATGCATTATTAACGATGTTCACATCGTTAATATACAGCTATATTAACTTTCACAAACACACACACATGCGGGCGCGCACACACACACACACACACAAACACACACACATGCGGGCGCGCGCGCGCACACATACACACAAATATATATACAGTAAATATTTATATTTTAGCTTTCTTTAAACAGACAATATTTTAATGTTTTTAAAATTATTTTCAGCTGAATACCATCACAAATGTTTTTTTGGCATATTTAAAAAATATTTTAAAATGAAAATGACTTTAAAAATACGGTAAATATTTCGTAAAAGACCCGTCCGTAACCTCGGTGTGAAGTAATTTTTTTCCATAGGTTTTTCTCAAGTGCATTCAACGTATCTCACCTCCAAAGATTTAGCTGCTATTTCTACCACCCCCTGCTACCACGTAAGAGCTATTTGCGATAAAGGACCCGAAATACCTGTTATGTGGTGGGAGGGTGTGCAAGAAATAGCAGCCAAATCTTTCTTTTTCTGGGGGAAGTAGCCGTTTACGTGTGATTTTGATGCCATATTCTTTGAAAGTATGTGAAATAACCTGGAGAGGAAACAAAAAAACCCACAAAACAAAACTCTTCTGCTGGGAAACTCAGACTTTCCCGGTTACTCAACGGGTCTCGGGTAGTCTAGTAGTATATAAAGTTTGATGTCTCGTTACTTGCGATAACAATGCAACGTAAAACGACGTTTCAAAAGCGTTTGCATTCTACAAGCAGATATGGTGCAAACACAGTCAATGTCGTCTTAAGCATGGCATCCTAGATTGTTGCTCAGGGGCTTCACATGTCTAGGAGTCCGGTTCTGATCACTGTATACTGTGGAATTCTGCAAATAAGTAAATACTATGGGGCCCAGTGGACTGATTTTCCTGGGGGCCTACAATGTTGTTAAAACGGTCCTGCATATAGTACTTAAATGAGCCCGAATGTTGGGGTAAATGTAATCGACTACATCCCGGCTGTAAAGGTTGTAGGTGTGTGTCTACGTTAAAAATCAATATTATTACTATCAACATAAAGGAGTTGAAAACATTCAAATTCATTGAAAGGTATTCGTAACGAATACACGCATGTACACATGGAAAAAATAGTGGAAATTAGTTTTAATTTCAACAATATTTTTCGAACGATTTCCACCTCACCGATATACTTTCATCGAATGGATTTTCATAAATGTACATTATCCTATATATGTAAACTCTTGAACTGCTCTGAGTTGGCGGTTTGGGGGGCATAGGAATGGTTGTTCGGTTCAGAAACTTGGTTTCGCATTGAAGTACCTTGGGCTTCTGTGTGGAATATATATATATATATATATATATATATATATATA
>NC_068992.1:36698734-36707454 GCF_001194135.2 Octopus bimaculoides | reverse complement strand
ATTCCACACAAGCCCAAGGTGCTTCCACGGGACCGAAGACATGTTACCATGAAGTAGAGAAATTTGAAAAGACAACACGAAACCGGTAATTTCTCCAAATACGATGTTTATATACCAAAAAAATTTTATAACATTTTTCTGACATATTTTAAATATATACTTTAACCATGTAACACAAGCCTCCTGTAGTTTTTTCACTCTTGTTTATCTTTTATACATCCAACCACGGGCTTTCACATACCAATTTTCTCACCTATATATATATATATATATACACTTATACGCCATGCTTCTACATATGTATCCTGAATCTTATATGTATTACATTTTCATTGTGATACTTATATTTTTTCTTCTCCATTTTCCGTCAACAATAGATCCCCTGTCCAGCTACTACTCACTATAATACTAGACGTTTGCCCATATACAGTAGATTCCCCGATAGATAGATATATGTTTTATATTTTTATATTTTTATACGTTTATACTCTTTTACTTTTCTTATGCTGTCCTTTAGGATTCTCTTCCCATAGTTCTAATTGTTTTAGTTATCGTACTTATTTATTTATTTTATTAATTTTATTTTGCTCGTTTGCTGGTCATTGTTTTATTCATTTATTTGATTTGTTTTGTTTTATTTGTTAACCATCAACAAATCAGAACCACGTCATGGTTGTATGACTGACCATAACCCACCCCGCTACACATAGGGATTCCGAGACTTGTTGATGGGCAAAAAGTAACGAACACTAACATCACACTTTGGTCCCCACCTGGTTCTTCTCTCTCATTAATGCACTCATATACCAAATTCCCCAAGATGGGTTCATCATCATAAGCTGCTTATGCCATACCACCCCCAACATGGCATTTTACCTATAAATTTTCACCTCCGTAATTCGGACCATACCTTCAAACCCACCACTGACGTTCTATGTAAACATAATGTGAACTACTGCCTAGAATTATCGTTCCTGAATAAAACTCCTCCTGGAAACGACTATATTCACCTATCCACCATTGGACGAAATAACATGGATCTTATACTACATCGCGGGAAGTCTGTATCTTATTTCTCCTTGCTATACCCAAATCATTACACTCAGATGTACTTCCTCGTGGTTGTACTTATTCTTACTCCTATTCCTTTTCTACTGTTTTAAAAAAAGAGAAACACACTGTATCTATTATTAACTGTTTTTATATGCGTTAGCCCTCCCAACCACTTAGATCCTCTGACGAAGCCTAGAGGCACATTCATTATCCAAGCATTACCTGCTCATCCCTACATAACATTGAAGAGATGGAAATAACCTGGAAGATTTCGTTGCCTCTTGGCAGAAACGGCCGTAAGGAACTAGCACCCACTGATAATCTGCTCATTTTCTCATTTACTCAATTAATCACCTGTTCCTATATGATTATATGCTTCCACACCCTTGTTCTTGCAATTACCAACTTTTTCTATTTGATATTCTGTACTACTAATAAATGTGTATGTATTCATCTAATACACTGGAATAAATAGACATACTAGAATGTTTACCGGCCGATGTCTGTCGATTTTGTATTCTCTCAACTTTCTTATTTGCCGTATAAATCAAGGGTAAATCACTCAATTGTGAGATTGCCAAGCAATGTCTAGTACTTGGGTATGAATAATTGGGTACACTACAAGCAGTATATTGGATAAGTACTATCTCTTAGTTGGTTTCTCAACTTCTAACCCACACAGAAATATATATATATATATATATATATATATATATATATATATATATGTATATAACTGTCAATTGACAAGTAAAAGAATATATATATATATATGTATATATATATAATATAGATTTAATCAAAAGATTGAATGTAGTACTTAAAATGTTTGAGGCACCAGAATTTGGTAGGGTAAAAACCAAAAACAAAATCAAGAGATTTGGTGAATAAAATTTGAAGAAAAGCAACAAAAATTCAATAGGTTATAGCAGTACGTACGTTTCGTGCCCCTTAATTGCAATTGTAGAATTAAAGCCCACTGCCCGGTATCTGGCCATTGTTTAACCCGTAATGTGGTCTATAAATGTACAGTAGCTACTCCAACTAATAATTACATTTATGTTGGTTGCACAATCAACCTTAAACAACGATTATACAATCATTTTTCCTCGTTTAGACTTAAACATAAAGCCAATAGCACATCATTATCTAATAAAATTTGGGAATTGAAGGAAAATAGTATCGATTTTAATCTTAAATGGAAAATTGTCTGAAATTTTTAAACTTAAGGATAATCCTAATCTAATTAACAATAGATCTGACCTTAGGGTTCTATGTGTACATTGTTATTCTCACACCTTTAAATATTTTAAAAAGTAAATATTTTAACAAGTAAATCTTGCTAATAATTTATTATTTTAATTCCTCTCATTTCCATGACTATTAACTACTTTATTTGAGTTATAGCTTTTAAATATAAATTTTGAATACATTTTAACCTTTCTCAACCCACTGATAATATTTCTACTTTTCTCTAGGTAATTCTGAGTCTTTTCTACCATATTACTTTTTCGAAAACCTTAGCTTTAATTCTCTTAATTCAGTCCTGTTCTTCTAACTTTATTCCTCCCCCCTTTTTTCCTCCTCCTTCTCCCCCCTTTCTCTTTGTTCTGGTTTTTGGCCATTAATATTGTGGTTTTACTTATAAATAATATCTCTATTCTACTACCCCACATTAATGTATATCTTATTTTAACTATAAATGTTTGTCTTGTTCTAATTTAATCATTAATGTTCCCTATGGTTTTAAATTTAATACTTTAGTGTTTTGTTGTATCATTCTAAATATACTGAGGAATAGATATAATTCTCCAATACCTTGACCTAAATTCCCTTACCTTAAATTTTCTCTAACCACTCCTTAGGGTATTGTCCTTCCATTTTCATTTTCTTTTCTCTTGTTTGATTTATCCCTAACCTGCTGTCCATTACTACTTAATCTACCTTCCTCTAAATTGAAATTACTACTACCCCTCCAATTAGTATATATAGAAATTAAATTCTTGTTTGATTCACTAGACTGTTGAATAGCAGCCCAGTCAAGATGGTATTTTTTCTTCTCTTACTCTTGTTCTTTGCACACATCTACAAAATGACTTTCTAAAATAAAATTCCATTATGCAGCTGAGGAGTACATTTTCATTGTACATTTTATGTAGTGTTCTCACTACATGAATAAATGAAGTTTGTACGAAACGTACGTACTGCTATAACCTATTGAATTTGTGTTGCTTTTCTTCAAATATATATATATATATTGATAGCAAAGACAACAAAAGAAAGAGACCTCGATATTATGTAAATAGAGGAATTATCTGTAAAAATATGTGACGATTATTCGGTAGTCATTTTCATAGGAATTTTCAATGGCCAGATAACTGAAGAGATGGCGGCGTGGGTTTCCGCTCCGGCATCCGAAACTCGGAGTTTTATCATGGCTACCGAATAATTGTCACATATTTTTACAGATATATATATGTGTATGTGTGTGTGTGTGGGGATGGGTGTGTGTGTATTTATGTATATATATGCATGGATAGAAGCAAACATTGCAGCCATATTTCATATATACAAATTACTAAATGTAGAGAAATACACACACGACCAGAAAAGCCTAACAGACACATAAAATATACTATACAAATATAGAGACGAAACCGATAGAAATATGTGCTGCTAAATACATGCACACTTACGCGTGCAGATAGATATGCACATAGGTACACATAGGTGATGAAGAGAGAAGCATACAGATATATATATATATATATAATGTACTGTTCCTTGATGGAAAATTCAACAAAAAAGTACTCCATCCATGGTCGGACCCAAGGTGGGGTATGTGCCCCTTCCCCATTAAGAAGAGGAGTGCGTCCATCTAAATAATGCTATAACGGCCTTTTCTCCTGGAACTGTATTTCCTTCTGACCTTGTGCTCTCCCTTCGTAAAATTCCTGGGACCGGCCCTGCCATCTGGTGAAAGATAAATATCATTTATTTAAAGGATACAATATATGTCTTTAAGTGCTACTAATAATTTCATATCTTGGGAAATATCTCAAACATATTCATCAGGCACAAACCACATGTAACGAAACGCGAAAAAACTCAGAAGGTAGCATATAGAAAACGCGGAAGGTTAAAAAATGGGAAAACGAAAACACAAAAACTATAATGAAAAAAGTAAAGAAAAAAGGTAGATCTTAAATTATAAGGCTCAGGAACAGGCGGAATTTTCCAATTCTTCAATATATATATACATATATAAGCATATGTATATGTACATATATATAAATATGCTTGCAACCGATGAAAATTTCAGACCTAGACTTCAGTAGAGAGTTAGGGATCTTAGATCTGAACAGGATTTGCGCTCTTTCAGCCAAACAGAGCCTACATTTATTCGATCCATTAACATAAGGTATTGATTTCTCAATTACTTTCAGTGTTTCGGTATCTTTCAAACTCCATACATAACTAGCCAACTTAGTAGCTTTGCTTCTGTCTGGAAGGAGGCTATGTAATTGGCATAGCAATTCTAAAATTCTCCTTCACATAGTCCAGGTTTTCGTATTTGTTGTATCATTATTTAGGGTTGCGGTAACTTCTGCCTCATATATGATAATTGGCTAGCTACGCATTTGTAGTGGTCTATGTAGCTAAATAGTTGAATGATCCCCTTTGCAAGAAGGATTACAGAGTAATCTCCATTTACCAAGTTTCTCGAATCATCTGTGTCATGAGACGTGATTCTTAATTATTCAAAAAGCTTAGCGTTTCTCTTGGAAGTTACTAGAATGTCTTGCTAACTCTGCTCTTCGCTTCTTAGTCGATTAGACTTAGAGCCATTCACATTACTGACTTGTCCGTCTATTTCTGTACGCCACATGACTGAAAGCCACCACTTAGCTATTATTTCCTATCTCTGAACTTTCTTGCATAGATTATTTCATTCAACTAGATTCTACATTTTGATTATGTATCATCATCGACCAGTAAATAAAAAAATATTTTTCATGTAGTAAATATATAATTCTTGAATTTATTTTTCATCTCTGTATTAATATACACGCAGCCATATCAACACCTGGTACTGAATATATATTCTCACTACACATTCCTCATGTTTTAGGGTCGTTGTTGCAGTTTCTTTGGATATTTCTTCAGCTGGGGCTCTCATCTCAACTGTGCCAAAGCAACATAAGTTTCCATTCCCCAGACTTGTCTTGGGCATTTTTCAGGCTGGACTTGAATCGCTCGCTCTAGTCTCCTGGTTGTTGATGAAATACACTTTAAGATAATATTTTTTCTAGTATCTTCTTATATTTCCTTTGTGTCTTTAGAAATATTGTTCTCCCATTCTGTATTAAGTGTGCTTTGGCATTACTTTACATTTTTTCGACACGTGTCGATGACACACTTGTGCGAAACCGTTCTCATTGTGTAAAAATAAGAATGGCTGCTATTCTATTGTATAAATGTTTGTGTTTGTGTTGCTGTTGGTGGTGGTGGGGATGGATCCACTGTTACAGCTGGTGGTAGTGTTGGAAATGTCAGCGTTCTTGCTAGTGTTGTTGTTGTTACTTATTGTTGACATTGTTCTCTTTTGTTGTTCCAGTAATGGTGATGGCGGTGTTAAAATTTTTAGCAGCGGAAAATTAGTTTCATGTATTTCACATGCTAACCTGTTGTTGTTGTTGTTGTTATTGTTATTGTTGTTGTTGTTGAAAGTACTGAAAGTGAAAAACCTAATGCAGAAGCGAGAATGTTCTGGTGTAATATTTGGGATAAGCCAGTCAGTCATAACGGAAAAGCATCATGGTTAAAGAAAGTGAAGGAAGAAGTAGTTAGTGAGAAGCAGCCAGATCTAAGACTTACTAGTGCTTTAATGAGCTAAGTTTGAGTAAAAATGCCAAATTGGAAGGGCCTAGGACCAGAATCAGTTCAACGGTACTGGTTAAGGAAATGTATTAGCTTAAATGGGACACTGAAAAAACAACTTCAGAATTGCTTGAATGAAGGAAACGTATCTAATTATATGACTATAGGGAGAACAGTACTCCTTATGAAAGATAAAAGCTAGGGTAATACAGCTAATAATTATAGACCAATTACTTACCATTAGTGTGGAAGCCGTTAACAGGATTACTTTCAGAAAGCGTTTACGAGTACATCAACAGCCAAAATTTTCTCGCAGAAAATTTTCAGCAAAAAAGAGGCATCGACAGCATGTCGGGGGCAGATAATAGCCAGATAGGGTCAAACGAGTAGGACAGGGAGGATGATCAGCCAGTTAAAGGCCATTGCCACGCACAGAAAGCATTGAAACCAAGGACGTGTGTGCTGGAGCATTGTCCTAATGAAACAAGACCCTTTATGTCAGATTTCCTGGGTGTTTGGTCTTGATAACCTTTCGTAAATACCTTTGCAAGTTGACATAGTACTCTCCATTCATGGAATATAGTCAATAAAAAATGCATATCATATCCCAAAAAGCTGAAGCCATCCCATTCCCTGTAGATGAAACGATTTTAGACTTCTATGGAGTAAGTGAGGAGAGGTATTAACACTGCCTTGATTGTCTCTTCGTGTCTGGCTCAAAGTGATTAAGTCAACACTCATCCTAAGTTAAGAAAAGTCCAACAAAACCGTCTGGATCTGCCTGAAACAATGTCAGATTTTCCCGTAATGGTGATCAGCCCAATCCGCTTTTGATCAAGTGTCAGAAGACGTGGAAGCCATTGAATAGAAACCTTCATCATTTCAAGTTCAGTATGCAGAATATCAACTCTCTCAAGGGATTATACAAACAACATTTGCTGTCATACTTCACCATGTGGTGAACACAGTCAATATATTACGCTTTGGGGGCACTTGTAGGACGTCCAGACCTTGGATCATCTTCAAGACTTTCCCTTCCCTTTTGAGCTGCCCACATTTGGTCTGTTGATAAAGCTGGAATGTCATCTAATATAGCAGCTATGTGAACATGAATGTCATTGGAGATTAAATCATTTTTTCTGCAGGTACTCGATAAAACCACGATGCCAAATTTTGTCAATTTTCAATTAGTTTTTTGAAGTCTTCTTTGAACAATCAGATGTCAGTTTTCCTGGAAAGAAACAATGCAGTAAGAGGAGCTGAAATTAATGCATGCAAAGATTTCACAGCTCTAGCATCAATTCTTCATAGTCAGCCTATGAACTTTTCGGTCCACACTCGTATTTACATAAATAAAAAAGTTATATTGTAGTTACAAGAACTCTTTTTAACACCAGCAATTTTATCACTAGACATATCAGCCTTGGTAAATATACACAACAACCAAAACATTCCAATATCAAATTCTCAAATCCATTTTATTTGAACAATATAGTTATTGAGTTATTGATGCACAAACTGCGAGAACGTTACGTCTGTAACGCTTTACCTTATAGTACTTCCACTAGTACAGCTATCGATATAGCAGCTACATTTATTTCATAACGGTTGTCACTTAAATTAGGGATGGAAACAATTGAAAATGCAGTCCTATATATACAAAGAGACGAGACAGAATGTCACAACAATCGTGAGACTGATTAAAATCAAATATTTTCATCTTAAAGTTTTGTAATATAAAGAAGAACAAAAATAGTGGTCAAAGGTGTTTCGTTAACGTTTACCTACCAAATTATAAACTGAAATATATGCTATATTGTTTCATCAGGACAATGCTCCAACACACAAGTCCTTGCTTTCAATAGTTGATGTGCATGCCTGTGGCTTTAAACTGGTTGATCATGTGTTCCCGAACATGAAAAACTCTTGGCTGGGGACCAGTATCGCATTGATGATGATGTCACATCTGTTGTTGATGACATTTTTTGACCAACAAAATGAAAGTTTCTTTACCAATGGGACCCAATTATTGCAATACCCACGGGGGAAGTGGGTGGACAAAAAGTGGGATTATGTTGAAAAATAAACCTTATTTGATCGTATTCCATAATAGTACTTTGGACTTTTCAAGCTGACCTTCATGTAGTGAGTACAGACAAAGCTAAAATGTGAAAGAAATGTGTAAAATTGTGAGAAAGAGCATGCATATTTCACTTTGAATCAATTTTTAACTTAGATTGGATGTTTTGTTCTAAACGAAATATTTAACTTATTTCGTTTGGCATATGTTATATTCTTGTTTTAATGACAGTAAATATATATTAGTAAAATAGCGTGAACAGGATAGATTATCCCTACATTGCAGAAAAGTACGTTACCGGCCAGCCATAAGACACGAACTAACATCCCTGTGATTACGCGTCAAGTGTTTTACCTTTAAGCTAAACTGCCCAGTAACGAATTCTTTTGCAATTTTAGAACTTATAAATTTAGCTTCATAAGACGCTAACATTAAATTCAACTTACGATGAATTTAACGTTATTTCATTAGCATTATCACGCGTTTGAAGATAAAAAAAAAATTATTTCTGTATCTTTCAATACATCTCAACGCTTCTAAAAAAACAAACTTTGTTTGTTTACGTTCACCGTAAGTTGAATTTATGTATTAGCAAACTTAGGAGACCATTCAAAGTTGTCAAAATAGCTTGATTTAGATAAATGAAATCGTAATAGTCCATAATTCAATCCCTGGCTTCAGTTCAGATATGTTTTATTTTTCAAAT
>NC_068992.1:36695479-36698367 GCF_001194135.2 Octopus bimaculoides | reverse complement strand
CCCCCCCCCCCACTTTTTTTGTTTGGAGTGTGTTACTGGTTCGAATTTGGATTACATTACAGAGTTGGTGGAGGAAGTTGTTAAAGGTCAGAGTATTGCTTGTTGTTGAAAATTGTTATTCGCTGTGATTGTTTGTCGAAGCATTTGTTGTTTTTCCCCGTTGGGGAGAGACATGGAAAAATGGCAGGACCCTCCAGCTTGAGTGCGGAGGAGATAGAAAAGATATGTGAAAAAGTTCTCTTAACAGATACAGACGAGGAAGCCCCAAGAACGACAAAGAAGGCAGCAACATCAAGGAGAAATGTCGATGTGGCAAGTCTTCAAACTAAAGAAAAAATAGAAGAAAAACAAGAAAAAGTGAAAAAAACGTTGAACTTCGCAGAAGCAGCCGGTGCGAAAATAAAGAAAATCAATATAAACAACTTACAAATGCATAAATACCTACTGGCAAGAGAAAGCTTCGAAACCAAAGTGTTACCGCCCAAAGAATTAAAAGAAGAAACCGAGAAAAGAACCATTATTTTCAAAACATTTAAAATTAAAGAGAAGAAAATAGATTATGTGGTGGAAACCGAAACAGAAAAGTGTTTAAAGCCTATCTGGCACAAAATCAAGTACGTTACGAAAGGAAAAAAGTATGCAACTATTGAGGTCAGAATGGAGTCAGAGGAGGTTGCACAACTCCACTCAATAGACTCCCTAAGAACCGAGAAGGTGGTCCTGCTGCCCATATCCTTCGTGCAGAAGGATATCCCGAATAAATATAAATGGTATGCCCTCTGAGTTGGACCCGGAGTGGCTTGTCGCGGCGGTCACAAACGGCCTAGAGGAAAAAGTGACAATCCTAGAGGCCGAAGTGATGGAGCCAAGAAATTGGCTCGGTCAAAATGTTAAGATCATTGTTCAAGCGGAACAAACAAATCTGGAAGAAATAACTGAGGTCGTCGTGGTTGGTGAGACCCGGTTGGCAGTAATAGTGGAGGGGTGCCAGCCACGATGCTTCCAGTGCGGCAAGAAAGGCCACCTCAGAGTGGATTGTAAAAAAGCTGAAGAAGAAAAAAAGGAAGAAGGAAGCGGAAAACAGGAAGGAAAATACAGTATGTGGATCCACAGATGAAAAATAAACGACCCCAGTACCAGAAGGAAAGGACGGTTGGTTAGAGACAAAGAACAAGAGAAAATTGGAACCCGCATCACCGGAGAAAGAAAGAGATATATTAGTTCCGAGCCACAAAAAAGCGAGGAAATCAGAAGAGGAAAAAAAGACAGAAATGTGCTACCTGGCGGTTCGGGTTTCTAATAGAGACCTATTAAATAAACTAACAACCGTCCATGCAGAGAAAATCGGAGACGAAAACTATAAAATAGATGGAAGACAAATATACAGAACGGAAAAGAAACTTTATCAAATCTGTGCTAACGATTATAGAAACGATGTTGTCCGAGAAAATATTTGAGGGCCTCATCAATACGACTCCACGGGCTCGAGAAAAACAAAAAGAGGCAGATCCCCCCACTCCGCCTCCCGACACCAAGTAAGTTGTTATTTTTTTCCCATTATGTCTGTTCACGTAGGTTGTATAAATGTGCGTGGCCTGGCGTCGAGCTGAAAGCAAGGGCGTTTCCTAAATGACGTCAAGTCATTTAGATGTTATTGTTGCTACTGAAACTCGGTTAAAAGGACCAAGAGATCTCGCTCCTGGATGGCTACGAGAAATTCATTTCTGCAGGCCGACCGAGGGGCAGGGTAGGGTGTTGGTCCTCATATAAAAGACCCGAGTTTCAGAGAAAAAGTTGGTTTTTTTCAGATCCAGAAGGTAGACTAGTCGTTCGTCTTAGATTTGACATTCAGCTGTGGTAAGGAAATCGAGTTGGTGGCTGTTTACGCACCCAATTTGAGGCAAACCGATTATTTTAGAGATTTGGAGAAGTTCTTAAGCACGCCACGTTCCTTAATTGTGTTAGGTGACTTTAACACTATTCTCGATGCACGAGTGGATAGTGTTGGCTCTAATTCCGATAGGAGACCAAACTGTGGCTTCCGGGATCTACTAAGTCACTTCCAGATGGTAGATCCCTACAGACTAGAATTCCCGGACGCTCCACAGTGGACGTGGTCAAATAGCGCCGGGTCTTCGACGTCATACATAGATAAGATCCTTATTAGGAAAATAGATAAGTGTATAGTTACGTGCCCACAATTTTACTTGGTCATTTACAGTGATCATAAAATGGTCACATGTAAACTGCACCAAGATAAGTTATGTAGCAAGGGCTCCGGCTACTGGAAACTCAATAAGTCTCTTTTGGTGATTGAGGAGTACAGGAGCCGGATTAAGGTATTAATTCAGAGGGCTTTAACCGGTTCTATCGTTTACAACAGATGGTGGTACGCCCTCAAAAGAGCCATTAAATTTGAGTCAATTAGATATTGCGCAAGTTTAGTGGCTAGAGGGCGTAGTAAAGAGATTGAATTAGTTAAGGTTCTAGAGGAAGCCATAAGGTCTGGTGACGCATCTCAGGTGAGGGTGAAGAAACTGGAACACTGGAACTTAACTAGCACCTCGAAGCCAAGCACATGGGATGTATCGTCAGAGCTAGACTTCGTGCAATAGGGTGCGAGGGGATCAAGGCCGCTGGATGGGCACGTGTTGTGGAAGCCCAACGTGGAAACGATTCCAGAATTCGATCTGTGGTAGACTCGCAAGGAGATGTGGTGCACGAACCCGAGGAGATGTGTCGGACCTTTCAGGAGCACTTCGCGAAAGACCGGTCGATGGGGAGGGCCTTTCGGACTTCCTCGTCGGGCTGCCGCGCCTCTCGAGGCAGGATGCAGAGAGCTGTGAAGGGTCGATCGCGCCTGAGGAGGTGATCGAGGCGATTTCTGA
>NC_068992.1:36694315-36695448 GCF_001194135.2 Octopus bimaculoides | reverse complement strand
TGCGGCAGTGGTAAGGCGCCGGGACTCGATGGTCTATCTGATGAGCTATATAAAAGTATGCCAGACTTGTTCGGTCACGTACTGGGCGGCGTCTACGCAAACTGGCAGCAGAATGGGAGGATTCCCAGGTCTGTGCGCGGGGAGTGGTGACGCTGATCAGGAAGGACTCGGACAAGGGGGATAGCGTAGATAATTTCAGGCCCATCAGCCTGCTGAACGCAGAGGTGAAGATTTTGGCCAAGGTGTTAGCGAAAAGATTGACGCGGGTCGCGGATGGCCTAATCGGGGAAGCACAAACTTGTGCGGTCCCCGGCAGAACCATCCAGGACAATCTTCATCTTATACGTTACACCGTAGAGGGGTATGTTAATAGAACTGGCAAAGGTGGGGCACTAGTCCATTTAGACCAAGTTGAAGCTTTTGATAGAGTAGACCATCGTTACCTGGTAACTGTTCTCGCGCAGTTTGGACTGGGTCTCGGTTTTCTCAGGTGGATCATACAGTTATACGACGACATCGACTCGATCGTTCGGGTGAACGGTTTCCTTTCGAAGCCGTTTCGCATCAAACGGTCGGTTCGCCAAGGGTGTCCGCTCTCCCGCTTTTGTACGTAATGGCTCTCGAGCCATTGCTGAGAAAGCTGAGTGGCATCCTAACGATTCCAGGAGGTAGAGGATCTGTTACAGCGTACGCGAACGACATCACCATCATCGTGTCAAAGATGGAACACCTGCAGCAAGTAGGTGAAACCATTAAGGCTTACGAGATGGTGGCAGGAGCAAAAATTAACCGAGAAAAATCAGTTGGCTTGCAACTCGGCACCTCGAGGGACAAGTCGATGCCCTCGAATAGTGTCGTGCGACGCTGGATGGAGGGCCTGGTTAAATTGCTAGAAATCTGGATAGGTCCAGATCTCCAAATAGAAAAGAACTGGTCAGAGGTTTCTGGCAAGATGAACCACATAGTCCAGATCTGGTCTGGGCGGTGATATTCTTGAATGGGTGGGTGGAGGTGGCCAATGTTTTCATCGCATCGGTCACCATTTACCGCCTGACCGTTGTGCCCTGTCCGGAATCGTGGTCGAGCAAGTTGGAGAGGCAAATGTTTCACTTTTTGTGGAAGGGCTCCGCTCC
>NC_068992.1:36684589-36694066 GCF_001194135.2 Octopus bimaculoides | reverse complement strand
GGATGCCTTGGCTAATTATGCGCAGACATGGGATGAGGTTGATGGTGAACGGGTGTGGTCTCCGCTTGCTAGACGGATGTTCCCCGGCTTTACCGGTTTTGGTGAAAATGAAAACTGGTTTCGTCGCTGATCGAGGTCGGTTACCTGGTACACGGAGTGCCGCAAGGCACTTCTCCAGTTCCGCAGCATGGGCAATGCCAGTGGTTTCGGTAGAGGCTGGAACTGACGATGTCTTGGGGAGGACCCTGAGTCTCGATGATGACCAGTTGGTCGGCCTGTTCCAGAGAACTTTCGGGCCAAGGACACTGGATAACTTCCAAGTCATTGGCCTGACAATGTTACAGAGGAGCCTTACCGGTTCGAGATAAACTCCCCAGACACGGCCACCCTGTGCCATTAGCCTGCCCAAGATGTGAGCGGGACGTAGAAACAGTCCTACACGCTATTGTGCAGTGTCCGGGCATTTCTGAAGTGTAGGTTTACGCAGAACACCTGTTGTCAGATGTAAGAAGAGTACAGCTATCAACCCACCGGACTTCCTCACGGATGAAGGTAAGAATTGTTTTCTCGTAGTAGTAGCAATTGCGAAAGAGGTGATTTGGAAGTCGAGAATGAAAGGTTTTGTGACAGACTGCTTCATATCTGGCCTTGACTTGGTAAATGGTTTTACGTCTCACCTGAAAAGAAAGATGGGGCTGGAGAGAAGGTGTCTGTCACAGAGTGCGTTTCAAAAACGATAGACACGTGTTGCACGTATGTTGGGAGTGAAAGGCCCTGCGTGAGCATGTCTTAACGGAAAAGCAAGGTGTCGGTTAAAAGGGCAGAGCTCGTGGGGTCGGATCAAATCTGTCTTCTTTTAACCTCATATTGTCCTCATTGTCAATGTCTTTTGTACCCCATTCGACGTTATCATGTTTTTAAATTTTTAACTCATTCGTTGTATATGACCTCCATATCATATTGTGCTGTCCCCTCTGTGTTCGTCCTTAATGGACAATAATAAAATCATTCGAAATTTGTCCTTTTTGGATTCGGTCGGTAGGCTACGTAGCTTCTTGTTTTACGTGTGTTTGAACACCTTGTTTCTTCTGCGCAAGTGACACTGTTGTCGTTGTCTCCCACCCCTTGCTTGAGGGTGGGAGAAGCGTGTGATTGAAAAATAAACTCTGACGAAATTAGCTCTTCCGACATGGATTCGTCGGAGGGTGAGTTAGTGAAGTACGTAAATAGTATGGAGGAAGGATTGAGGGAGAGAGAAGTAAATGAAAAGAAAACTTTTGCGGATGTAACCGAAACGAAAAGGAAAGAGTTAAAAATAAGAAATGCAGGAGTTGAAAAAGTATGGAAGTATGTTGCTAAGGGGCGGGGGGCATGAAATAAGACTGACTCCTCCTTGCGAAATAGTTCAGTATGTAGAAAAGAAAAAGTGATATTTAAAACGTTCATCAAAAAGGGAAAATCCATTAACGTAGAGAGAGGAGCGGAATTGAGAAGTGTTTGGTACCTATCTGATCGGATATAATACACCTGCCCAAGGGTGCCAAATTTCCCACCGTGGATGTGCGTTTTTCCCCAGAGAAGAAAGTCAGGCAACAGTTCGTGGCCTCAGTATCAACAGACGAAATAATCCTCCTACCCTCTTACCTTGGAAGGCATGCCTATAGGATGAGAGTGGAGGAGATACCAACAGAGATGAAGGTTGCCAGGCTGATAGCAGCGATATTGTTGGGCCTGGAGGAGAAAGTGATAGTCCTCCAGGCCGTGAGAGTACCGGCGAGAAACTGGACAGGGTAGCGCCTGGAAATGGTGATCCAGGCTGCCTATGGAACCTGGATAATACTGTGGATACCATCAAGAAAGTTGAGGGTAATGGTGGAGAGCAGAAGGTCGAAGTGTTTCAAGTGTGGCTAGATTGGCCACATAAGAACCGAATACCCTCCCCTCCTGCAAAAGTACGAAAAATAACTCCGGTGGAGAACGCACCTTCACTCATTGAGACGCCAAAGGTGGAAGAAGACTGAGGCAAGGAACTGGGTTAACAGGTGGAAACAAACAGAGAAATGGGCGGAGACGATCAAAAGGAGAAACGGAAAGAAAAGGAGAAAGAACCTCACAGAGGATGATGATCCCCAACCCGATCCATCCCTACCCCATCCTGCCCCACTCCACGCCAACCTACCCCCGCAAGCACCAGCTCTTGCCCTACCCCACCAAACACCGACCCCGACCATGGCACTACACAAATACAATCATGCCATAACCAAAACCTCCACCTTCCAAAGAAGTACCTTGTGTTGTTTTACAAGAGTAATAAACAGATGATGATGGAGTTAGACAATGCAAAGTACGTTGCAGAGGTGGAGTTGTATTACCAATACTCCGGAGCGAGAGATTCGATTATTGGTGAGGAACTACTTAATAGACTACAAGAGAAGTATGAGACCAATTTTAAAAGAAAAACTGTGGCAATTGTTAAACAAGTAGGTACAACTGGGATAAATTTAAGTGAAATTTTATGTATAAAAGAGGAACATAAAGACTGTTGTTAATGTGTAAAATAATAATTGTGAAAAACAGAAAAAAAGACTCAGCGGGGTCGTTCGGGATATGGGTTTCGGACGGCCGCCATTCCATCCTTTCATGCAATTTCTTTTCATTTTTCATTCGTTTTGTTCTTTCTCTACATATGTTTGTCTGTCCTTGTGCTGATCCTTCTATATTTAGTCCCTTGTGGACAATAAAGAATTCATTCGAAATTTGTCTCATTCGCCTGCAGATCTTTTTGTGCTGGATTAGTTCATTTTTGGTAAAGTATCGTTTGTTATTATTGTTCATTTTACTGTTGAACTCTCTTTTCTTATCTTGTTGCTGACAACTTTGTTCTTTCTGAGTTGACACCGAGCAACGCTTTCCCCCTTGCTTTGAGGGGGGAAAATATTTAAATTTTACAAACAAAAAAAAAATGAAATTTTCTGATCTAAGTTCCACGGATATTGACTCCTCTGAGGAGGAATTATCACTATACGCAATGAAACTTGATAATATAATTAATACGGAAAAATACAATAACAACAACGATCCAAAAAAAAAAGTTAACAATTTTGCGGCGATAACCAGTGTCACCAAGGAAGATATGGTAATCGAAAGAAAAGAACTCGATAAATCTAAAGGCTAATTACAAGAGGGGCATGAAATCAAACTGACTCCTCCTAGTGAACATCCATGAGAACGGTGATATTTAAAACTGTGTCCATTAAAAATAAAAGACAAGACAACGTGCAGAAGAAGATGGAAAGTCCCTGAGGCCCATCTGGGAAGATATTGTATACCTTACCAGGGGCAAATGATTTGCGGCAGTGGAGATGCAGTTCAAATCGGAGGAATTAGTCAGCCAGCATTTCACAACCCCTATGAAAACGAAGTGGTCTTCCTACCAACATACCTTGGAAGACGTACTTCCAAGGTGAAGGTTGGAGAAATTCCACCAGAGGTCGACGTTGCCTGGCTCTTGAATGAAGTTATTTTAGGCTTGGAGGAGAAAATAACAATCCTCTAAGCCACCAAAATTAAACAACAAAACTGGCAGAGGCAGGGATTAGAGATGGCAATCCCATCTGCCCATGTGGACCTCGAGGAAATTGTGGACACCATACTGGTGGGAGAGGATACGAAGTTAAGAGTTATAGTGGAGGGCAGAAAGCCCCGAGGCTTCAAGTGTAGCCAAGAGGGTCACATAAGTGCAGAGTACCCTCCACCAAAAGCACCAGAGTTTCCAACAGTCATGAAAGCTGCTGCACCTTCACGTCCTGCGACGCCAGCTGCAGAGAAAAGGAAAATACAGAGAAACCCAGTAAAATGAAGAGACAGGAAGCCCTTACTGAGAAATCGTCGGACAGTGATTGGACTGTAGTATCCAAAAAAAAAGAAAAGAGAAAAAATCCCCGCCTTACCCCACAGTCACTAGTTCCCACCCTACCCATACATACACTAATCCTCACCCTGCCTCCACAGATATCAACCCCTTCCATTCCACATCTGACACTAATCCCATCCCTGCTCCTACAGAAAAGAACACACAGCCAAGTACACAAGATATCCAAAATCCCCAACCTCTCCTTCCAAAACAGGCCTTATCATGGCATTCAATGCCAAAAACTCAGAACTAGATAAAGAATCAAATTTATTCCAACCACTCGAACTTCCTTCAATCTATGACATTCCAAAGAACACTAAATTTAATTTCACTGACAGAGATCAGTATCAAAGACTGAAAACTGCACACCCAGAGGCTATACCACCTCTGAGAAAAAAAATTCCCATCAGCATTATATTACCAATTCATCGAAGTGTGTCCACAGACCACGGACGAGGAGGAGGGTTCCACACTTCTCCAATAAGGTAAGACTTTATGTTTTCCCTTAATGAAGGTTGCATAAATGTACGCGGCCTGGGATCGGTCAGGAAGTAATGTCACCTCCGTGACGCTATCAGGTCGCATAGGTTAGATCCTGTTGTAATTACAGAAACCAGACTGAGAGAATCGCAGGCGTTGTCGCCCCTCCTAAATGACTACAAGATATTCATTCCTCCATGTTAGCTTGGAGGGGGGCGTCGTTGTCCTACTCAGGGAGAATCTGGCGTTAGAAAGTAGAACAATCTTTATTGACCCGGAGGGCAAGCTGGTCGTCTTGGATGTGATGCATGGCAGTGGTAAGACCTTCAAGGTGGCTACTGTCTATGCTCTGGGCAGCCAGAGTTTTTTCGAATCCCAGATAACTTTCTAGGAACGCCACACACTTTAGTGTTGTTAGGAGACCTTAGCACAATTTGCAATGTACGCGTAGATTGTGTTGTTTCGAATCCAGACGGGTGGGGTAACTCATGCCTCAACGATCTGCTCAGTCATTTTCAGCTGGCAGATCGATACAGACTAGAATTCCCGGATGCTCCAGTGCGGACATAGACCTAATAGCGATGGGTCTTCTAGATCTTACTTAGGATTATTGTTTGGTTTGAAGGCTTTGCTTAGATAGAGTATGTAGAGAAGGACCCAGCTACTGGAAACTCAACAAGGCACTCTTGGCTTGTGAGGAGTACAGGAGTCGGATTAGGCAATTAGTAATGAGCGCACTAACAGGAACCATTATTAATAATAAATGGTGGTGTGCCCTCAAAAGAGCCATCAAGTTTTAATCTGTTAGGTTTAGTAAAGAGATAGGATTTAAGAAGAATAGAATAGAAAGGGACCTAGTTATGGCTCAAGAAGAGGCACTGAGAACTGGCAGTACGTCCCAAGTTTTAACCGCGAGATTGGCGCTCAACCAACACCTTGAGGTTAAACACGAGGGATGCATTGTCAGAGCTAAGCTTTGTGCAATGGGACGAGAGGGAATCAACGCTGTCGGATGGGCCCGTGTGATGGAGACCCAACGCAGCAATGATGTCACAATAAGGTCTTTGATGGATCAACTTGAACGTTCGGTAAACAAACCCGAGGAGATGTGTAAGGTTTTTCAAGAGCATTTCGCCCAGCTGTTCGCGAGGGGCGGTGGACCGGAACGTAGGGAGGACATCACAGACTTTCTCACCGGGTTGCCGTGTCTCTCAGGGCAGGAAGAGGAATGCTGTGAAGAACCGATCACAGATGCGGAAGTGGAGGAGGCTTTGTCGGACTACAGCGAGGACAAGTCGCTGGAAATAGATGGTCTACCCTACAAGCTATATTATAATATGCCGGAGTTATGTGGGCACCTACTAGTATGCGTCTACACCAAGTAGCAGCAGAATGGGTTTATACCTAGATCTATGAGCCCGAGTGTTGTAGCGCTGCTAAAAAAGGACCCAAATAAAGGGGATATAACTAGTAATTTTAGGCCCATCACTCTTCTTAACGCACAGATGAAGATTTTGGCTAAGGTATTAGCAAAAAGGTTGGAGCGGGTCGTGGGTGGACTCGTCAGGGAAGCGCAAACTTGCGTCATTCCCGACAGTTCCATTCAGGACAATCTCCACCTTATATGCTATACCTTAGAGAGGGTTAATGGGATTCTTGGAAGTGGGGGGGGGGGGCTTTGTTCTATTTAGACCAATCTAAAGTTTTTGACAGGGTTGACCATCGGTATTTGGTGTCGGTTCTCGCGGCGGTCAAATTTGGCTCGGTGTTCCGTGGATGGATCACTGCTTTATATAGCAACATCAATTCAATCGATCAGGTGAACGATTTCTTCTCGAAACCGTTCTGCATCAAGCATTCGGTACGTCATGGATGTTTCCTCTCCCCACTTCTGTATGTGTTGGCTCTCGATTCTTTACTGCGGAAGTTGGAGGGTGTGAGGGAGGTCCCATGTGATCTAGGTTGTGGAAGGTCCGTTACGTCGTATGCGGACGACGTCACCATCATTGTGCCCGAAGTGGAACGACTATAGAGGGGAGGCGAGGCCTTAAAGGATTACGAGGCGGCGGCAGGAGTAAAAATTAACCATGATAAGTCCGTCGGCTTGCAACTCGGCACCTGGAGGGGCAAGTCGATGTCACCGAACAGCGTCGTGGGACATTGGATGGACGGTCCAGTTAAAATGCTAGGGGCTTGGTTCGGTTCAGACCTCCAAATAGAGAAGTGGAGCGAGGTTACAAGCAGGATGACTCACCTAACCCAGTCCTGGTCTGAGCAGTGGTTATCCCTGAAAGGGATGGTGGAGGTCGCAAATGTGTTTATCGCATCTGTAATCGCTTACCGCATAACTCACGTGCCTTGCTCAGATTCGTGACTAAGCAAGTTGGAACGGCTGCTCTTTCACTTTTTGTGGAAGGGCAAAGGACTAAATGTAAGGCGCTCTATCTGCTGCCAACATCCTCTAAAGTGTGGGCTAATGATGTGGCAAGGCATCTTTGCGATGAGGCAAGGCATCTTTGGCTCTACCTGGATGGTGAACGTGTGTGGTCACTGTTCGTCAAACTGATACTTCCTCGATTCACTAATTTCGGTGAATTGGATCCTTGGATCAAGCGAAGACCGAAGTTGGGAGTGTGGCAAGCCGAATATCGGTAGGACCTCATGCTTCTCTTTCGGACGGGTAATGCCGGTGGCGAGGGTTCCACCTTGTTATTCTATAGAGGGTTAGTATAGGCCAAGTGTGACGATGTTCTGGGGAAAACCCAAGGCTTCGACGAAGGACAGCTTGCTGGTTTGTTTCAAAGGAAATTTGGGCCGGGCCTTTGGATATCTTGCAAAGTCTCTGGCTTGGCAATGTTACCGAGGAGCCTTACCAGTTCGAGATAAACTCGCCAGACACGGCTTTTCATGACAGCCCACTTGCCCAAGATGCCAACAGAGCAGTGAAACTGTTCTGCACGCTATTGTGCAATGTCCGAAAACATCGGAGTTATGGGTTTATGTTGAACACCTGCTGTCACGTTTAGGAAGAGTACAGTTGTCTTCGAGTCAATTATGAAGATTGTTCCAACGCCCTCTCTGAAAAAGGAAGGGAAGGTCTGTTTTCTTGCTGTAGCTGCAATTGCAAAAGAGGTTGTGTGGAAGTCTCGCATTATAGGTGTAGTGACAGTCGACTTCATCTCCAGCTAGAGGTTGGTAAGGTATTTTTGTTTCCCAACTGAAGAGAAAATTAGGTTGAGGAGGAGTTGCCTGCCGCTAAGTACATACGAGAAACGATGGAAGAAAGTGGTATACAAACTGAGAGTGGATGTGCCTTCTTAAGGGAGGACATAAAGGTTCTTTAAAAGGCTCAGTGGTGGAATGTGGTCTGTGGGGGTCATACGTGTCCATCACTTTATGTTAATCATTCGATTTTATTTTATATCATAAATTTTTAAATGTCTCATCATTCGTTTGTGAATCACCCCGACCCCTTGTATTGTCCCCTCTGTGTTTGTCCCTTGTGGACGAATAAAAATCAATTTGTAATTTGGACGCATCAGGTATGACATGATTGTTAGCAGCGCAGAGAAAACAACCTGTCGGCCGATTGCAAGCAGGGCAGCGTGCCCTGGTTGTTGCGAAAGCTTACAATATCCATATCAGCACCATCTATCAGAGGGCGCCGCCGGGTGACCACGCCCAGGCAGGAACGCTTCATCCACCTGCAACACCTTCGTGATCGCTTCAGATCGGTTAGCATGATAGCTCACGAGACCATTGGCACTGGACAGCGACCCATCAGCGACTACATGGTACGTCGTCGACTGGCCGCCAACAATCCGCGTTGCCATCGTCCTGCTCGAGGGCCTGTCCTCACCGCCCGCCACCGTCAGGCACTACTACACTGGGCTATACAGTAACGACATTGGCGGCATCAACAATGGAGGCCGATAGTCTTCTCTGACCAGAGCCGGTACTGCGTTTCCACCTCGGATGGCAGAGTGAGGGTGTGGCGTAGGAGGGGGTGAACGCTACAGAGACGCATGTGTTATGGAGACAGACATGTGGGGTGGCCAGAGCATCATGGTTTCGGGTGCTATAAGCCTGAATGAGAGAATTGGGTCCCATGTGTTCCAAAATGTTGGTGCAGGAAGATGGAATGGTACATTGACCAGATCCTAAGACCTCACATGGAGCCCTTCTTCCCGCATCACCATAGTCACGTGTTCCAGCAGGACAATGTTCCCTCCCACACGGCCAGGGTCACCATGGACTTCCTGCGTCAGTACAACATCAGAACCATGCCATGGCCGGCTCTCTTCCCGGATTTGAGCCCAATTGAACACCCGTGAGATAAAATCCAGAGATAGCTGAACCAGGTACTCCCAAGGCCGACAACTTGTTTAGAACTGGAGGCAACTTTTCTAGGGGTGTGGGCACAGGTGCCAATGGTTTTTGGGAACCGCCTCATGCACTCCATGTACCGAAGATGATGTATGGCCGTTTTGAACACCCAGAAAGGGCATACACGGTATTGAACATGTCACGACCTACAACCTCGATGTACTGGATCTGTCCACTATCAGAACACATGACAACGACCCATAGACTGTGGTCAAAATGCATCTAAGAAATTGACTTTACGAGATTAATCAAAATTTATCTCTGACATAATGAAATTAAAACATATTTAAGTCACACACGTCTCGCGTTTCTTTTGCGGTTCAACCCATGATTATTTTTACCAGATATTAAATCGTGTGTTGGAAGGCGAGAACTGCAATCATACATACGTACATACATACATACATACATACATACATACATACATACATACAGAGTTTGGCCAAGATAAATGTTCCTATATGGTTGTGGAACGAGGAAAGGCTAAAAACCACCCTAACAACATCTCCATCAATGGCCTATCTGTTTCTCCAATATCTGATGAGGAATCCTACAGATACCTGGGAGCAGATGAAAACGTATCATATGAAGGTACCTGTAACAAGGAACGTGTTACTAAGGAATACAGAAATCGGGTTAGGAAAATATGGACCTCGGAACTCTCTGCGTTCAATAAAGCAATAGCCCACAATGTATTT
>NC_068992.1:36679460-36683965 GCF_001194135.2 Octopus bimaculoides | reverse complement strand
GGCATTGGGATATGTAACGAACTGCCTCAACAAAAACCTGGAAAAATTAGGGTTCTCAAAACCTGAAAGAAAAAGGCTGATTAGAAGACTACAGATTCAAGCCATCAATGGAACTGTAAAGATATGTAAAACTTTCCAAAAATTTAGCACATAAATACATATACATGCATCTAAAACGCATCCATAAGACAAACATACAAATCTGCGCATACACTAACACCAAATATTGCACACACACACATATGCACAAATACCTAGATGATGTTGATAAAAGTTCCAATGAAGGAGCCTTGAATCTATGTTAGAGTCCGGCTCTTTCTCTATGGACAAGAAATACACAAATGAAACTGATTGATAACATACATACATACAAACCCGATGAGACATGTTGTTGTAACTAGGACACTATATAATGAAATCCGTCGGAAGGATAAACCCAAGGAGAAAGAAATAAGAACTCACAGTATAGTAGAAGGATTCGAATGAAGGATCTAGGTTAGAAATCGGATATTTCTCTATTGGCAAGAAATTTTGAAATAAAACTCAATAATGACATACATACATAAATACATATACACATACATAAATACATACATACATACATACATGCATGCATGCATACATACATACATACATACATACATACATACATACATACATACATACACACATACATACATAATATCCGTGGACGCTGAGCTAGATATACTAGATTGACTGACGGTTGCATGGACTACTCTTATCGCCAAGAAAAAAGCGACCCATGTGGCCAAAACTACAAGCCCATAGCATGCTTGAATGTTATGCAGAAACTGAACACAGGTTGTCTGAATATGTTTCTTGAAGTCCACTGCCAAACAGATGGTGTGATAACTGATGAACAGACAGATGGAAAGTCTGGGGCTATGTTTAACAGCTCCTCCTCAATAATGCTGTCCTTAAGGAAGCCAAGTAACATCAGCGTAATCTCTGAACAATATAGTTAGACTACAAGAAGGCGTTCGACTCTGTGCCTCATTCATAAGTGATAGTTTATCTGTAATGTTGTTTGTACTGGCAGTGAACTGCTTGTCAGCCCTGTTAACGTAATACCATGGCTACATTCTGGGATATGCAGGAAAGAATAAAATTACTGTCATCCGCACATTCTTTGTTGATGAACTTAAGTTATATTCTGGTAATATGTTCAACATCAAGAGACAATTAGAACTAGCCATAACATTCTCACGTGTCTTAAAAATGGAGTTTGGGCAAGATAAATGCTCATACATAATAGTTAACCAGGAAAGGTTGTCAACTAGACAAAGAACATTTACATCAGTGGCTTTTCTATCTCCCCTATCTGTAATGATGAAAACTACTAATATTTCGGAATGTATGAGATTGCTGCATACGCTGGTGCTGTGACTAACGCCAGAATAACAAAAGAGTAATTTTGTAGGCTCCGGAAAATATGGAACTCTGAACTGTCTGCATTTAACAGGACCATATTTCACAATGCTTTCGCAGTGCCAGTGCCAGTACCAACAGTTGAGATATTAAACTGGACACTCGACGAGATACGTAGCCGGGACATCAAAACCAGAAAGGTACTGACCACCACTGGCAACTTCCACATTAACAGTGACACCGATGGGATTTAAGTGAGACGAAGTGATGGTGACAGGGGCATATGACCAGTTCAAACAGCCTTTAAATATCGCATTGTATCACTCAGACAACACCTGTTGATCAATAAAGAAAGAAATGGGTACATTTCATGCATGCTCAAAAGTGAGAGCAAATTCTAGAGTTGGAGAAGGACTACTGTGCGGGTACACCGAGAATACAACTCTCTCGTACGACTCAAAGGAGGCTGGACTGACTTATCTAGACAGAAGCTTGGATGAGAAGCAGGCATCATACCAGCAAAAAGCAATGCATGGGTACATATCACGTAACCTGGCGTCTCCTGAACTTGTGATGGATACATTACATGCCACCCAGAAGGTTGTGCCTTCGCTATCCAGAAACAGAAGATAGCTACTAAATACCTGATAAACAAGAGGGACAAATATACCACTAAACCTCCACGTTGTGATAAAAAAATGTCAACTTTGCTATACCAGTGTGGAAGATATCATCTGGATCATCAGTAGCTGCCCCAAAATGCCCACAAGATACTACCTGCTCCTGGGGCATGATATACTTGCAATTGTACCGGATGTGAGTGTACAATCAAAAGTCCAGGAAAAAGAATATTTATGATGATAGAATGTGGAACTGACAGCGCTTGTACACTATCTATAAATTCTCATTCGTGTACTATCATAGCTTATGGGTCAGCAAATTTACACAAAAACCTAGAAATATTAAGTTTTTCGAAGAAAGAGCAAAAGAAACTGACGTGGATTTTCGACGTCAAATCTATTAGTGGCACAATGAAGATTTGTAATACATTCCAAAAATTCTCCTTGGGAAAATCATTAGGTAAATAGATGCACACATTTGGATGCGTGCATCGACAGCTCAACTAACACACCAATTCAACCACACATTTACAAATACCGGGAACTCTCTTAACGCAAAATGTTTTATCGGTTTGTTAGTGACCGGTTAGGACTCTCTTAAAAACTTAAATAAAATTCGAAGAAGAGTATACAGATATATATATATATATATATATATATATATACATATGTGTGTGTGTGTGTGTGTGTGTGTGTGTGTGTGCGTGTGCGTGTGCGTGTATATATGTGTGTGTAGAGAGAGAGGGGGGGGGAGAGAGGAAGGGAGAGAGCGGGAGAGCGAAAGAGAGAGAGGGAGAGAGTGGCTCACACGCAAAAAGTTATCGGTTTCCTAACAGTGTATATCAAAATGTAAGAGTATGTATGTGTGTATCTCTCTATTTCAATGTATGAATGAATGTTTGCCTGTAGGTGGCAGCTATCTCTCTGTCACTCTATCTCTCTGTCACTCTATCTCTTTTCCCTCTCTCTCTCCTCTCTCTCTCCTCTCTCTCTCTCCTTCTCTCGTTCTCCCCTCTCTCCCCCTTTCTATCTCTCTCCCAAAATACACAGACACACACATATATATATATGAATTGCAAATTTATTTGCCTTAACGGGCAAAGATTAATGGCCCACTATTGTCCAAACAGTTATTAATAGTCATGCATATAAATATATATGTTCATAACTTTCGTATGAAGATTCAACTAAATATTAATTTACTGGATCACAGTATAGTATTTCATTAAATTTGAAATCCTGATTTGAAATATGAGTTTGCGTATTCCCTATCCTACAGTGAATGACGCTAATTATCAGTCATTGATTTATGTCTTCAACCACTATAAATATTGTTTCTGTTTTATCTCACTTGTCTAACATAAATGTTAATTAATGTTTTCAAGTTATGGCATCCTCAGAATCATTTCTGTTGTCGTGGAAGTCAATTTTACAATTGATGTAAACCTCTTGAGATATCGCCTTGTAGGTACTGTGGTTTTAGAAAAACAAACATAAATTTTGAGCTACAATACTAGTATATAGATTTTCAGTTAATTTTATAAGTATTATGTTGACCAACCCTAAGGATTAAGTTTAATACTTGGGAAGATCAAACAATATATTTCAAGAGATGTTTAAAATACACGACTCAGTTCCTTGTGTGTGTGTGTGCGCGCACGCGACGTGTTTCTTGACTGAAAGTTGTTATAAGGCAAAGTTCGTTAGATTCTACAAACTTTTCGCTTGCATTGTTATGGATTCTTCTCAAAGAACCCATAAATATTCTTTCGTACACATTCTTCTATACCTGCTAAATAGGTTCAGTTCTGTTAAATTAGATGTTGTCACAATTTTATACAGATTTATACTGACGCTCTGTTGCTGAATCGCAATTACTATTAGGAAACTCTCAGCATATCTTAACACAAATTGCTTACAAAAGTCTTACTTCGTCCTAGATATAAGCTCAAACTTGTTTCTGCGTGTCAGACTTCAAACTTTACTTTCACTGAAAAAGGCATTGCTCAATAGCCTTAAGTGTGACGCAATTTTTGTCCCTACCTTCCATGTATGTTATAATTATTATTTTTACCCTTTATTCCGAACATTTTATCGAAACATCAAGGAACCACCACATACACACACATTAAAAAAAAACGCTTAATGAAACCTCTAAATTTTCTTGGAATATTATCTTTTGCAATACTCATCGAGGTTATTTTGCAGATGTTGAAATAGCTAGAATTATAGAGCGTATAAAGGGAAAACCTAGTACAACATAGTTCAATCCCTAGCTTCAGCAAGATCCTTTATTCTTGAAATGATAACTAATTGAAATTTCTGTAGTCTGGTTTATTTTATAAAGGGTGGGTGAATCGACTGGCGTCATACATATACATATAACCAGATCAACGTCATACATATACATATAACCAGATCAACGTCATACATATACATATAAACAGATCAACGTCATACATATACATATAACCAGATCAACGTCATACATATACA
>NC_068992.1:36673543-36679450 GCF_001194135.2 Octopus bimaculoides | reverse complement strand
TCAACGTCATACATATACATATAACCAGATCAACGTCATACATATACATATAAACAGATCAACGTCATACATATACATATAACCAGATCAACGTCATACATATACATATATACAAATCAACGCATACCTATTCTCATAAAACGATATTAACTCGTATCTGAATAAAAGACAAAAACACCAGAGATCTTCAAAACAGCAATTAAGTTGTTTGGCAAATATTCCTTCGACACATTACAAATAGATTCACAATTGCACTAATTTTTCGCTCTACACCTTAGACAGTTACTTACGAATTTATACTGAAGATCGGAATCCAAGGAAACGGACACCTATACACACTAAGGAAATTTACTGTATGAGAATTCGTAGGAAACAAAGGTTAGTTAATTTTCCGTTATAAGGTATTTACTCTACTTTCAAGAGAGAGAGAGAGAGAGAGAGAGAGAGAGAGAGAGAGAGAGAGAGGGGTGGGTAGAAAGTGCGAGAAACACGGAAAGACGGATGGATAAAGATGCAATAAAGTAAATAGTATAGCTAATGAGTACTGTGGAATTTGAACAATGGAGGATATAGCAAATAGCGAAAGAGAAGAGATATAGAAGAGCCAAAGTATATTTATAAAATGCATGCTAAGAAAAATATGAGCAGAAGGACAGAACAAAGAAGCTAGGTGGCACATATAAACAGGTAAATAAACTCACTCTTACGTAGGTACCATGCACATGTAGACATAAACAGGGTGTCTAACATATTTGAGGACAGATTTACGCTTATAAAAAAAAACACATATAATAACAGATAATAACTTTATCTACCAAAAAATGCTACGACTATAAAAATAAACCTTTTCTATAATACAGTTCTATATTTATATAGAACTGTATTTATATAGAACTGTATTATATAATATAAATATATTATCTATATCTATATAGAACTGTATATATAATCGGTACGGAGCCGACATTAGACTTCAATGGAGACATATAGAGAAACTCCATCAAAAACTAGCTCGTCTTTCAAACCATCTAACTTTCTTATGTAGATGTAGAGACTCAAAGCTAATACCACCTGGCTTGAATATAATTACACCAGTCGATTCACATAAAGCTAAAAGAGTAGCAGAAAGGGCAGAACATGCCCTTATCCGTGAGAGGATCCATTACAGCCGTTGGAAAAAAACATCAACTAAATAGCGAAATCAAAGCGAGGTTGTCTTCATTACTTAGAAAAATAGCCAGAGGTGATGATAGAAAGAGAAACCAACAAGATCTGGAAAAGTCGTGCATGAAAAGATTTAAAATAGTGAAGACACGCCAGATTAAGAAGTTTATGAGAATGAAGACTGAAATCCGTCACCCACCTGTGAAAGCAGTAATTAATGTAAGTAGCCGACATCTAGAAAGCTCTAAAGAAGCAGTACTGAACAAAGGTCTCAACTTTGCGACAACCATCAAGCGTATTCCATACTTGGACATAATAGCCCCTATTGAAGAGATAGCCATAAAGATACCAAAAGCTCAAGGAGATGAACTAAGGTGGAAACTGAGACAGGTATTAGAAAAAGCAAAACCTCCTAAACCAAACATAACTAAGGAAGAAAAGTTCGCTATCAAAAGACTACAGAGTGACAATTCCATCATAATACTTCCAGTAGACAAGGGAAATGCTACAGTGGTGATGAACAAGTCTGACTACTCTGAAAAGTTGGCAAGTCTTATAAGTGATGGTAGCTACAGTAGAGTAAAGAAAGACCCAACTCTGAAAACAGAGAGGAAGTTGTCACAGATCTTGATCAAGAACAAGGATCACTTCACACCAATGAAGTACAGATAACTGACTCAACACCACAGTACACTACCACACATGTACGGTCTCCCTAAGATTCACAAGGATGATATTCCATTAAAACCTACAGTGAGCTGTAGAGGTTCAGCATGTATTCCACTGAGCCACTTCCTTGTGGATATAATCAGTCCATTAGCAGGAAAGTCAACATCGTACGTGAAGAATTCTACCCACTTCACAGAATTGATCAAGGATACTTCCATTGAATCCAACCAGACGGTGATAAGCCTGTTCGCCAGTCTCAACTGGTGAAGTACTATCGGTGATACAAGAAAAACTAATGACAGACACCCATCTAAAAGAACGCACTAGTACACCAATAAAAAAAACTTGATGGAAATGTTGACCTTCTGTGTAGAAACTACCTACTTCTGTATGGATATTGATATATATCGACAAGAGTAGGGTTTAGCTATGGGTTCGCCATTATCACCGATAATAGCCAACATATACATGGAATACTTTGAGAAATTGGCTTTAGGATCAATACTACTAAAGCCAACACTACAGCTACGATATGTTGATGACACCTTTATACTCTGGCCCCACCAGGAAGATGTCCAAGTGCTGTTAGATCCTGTGAACTCAATAAAGCCATCCATACAGTTCACAATGGAAAAGGAAAAAGATAATCAGCTGGCATTCCTGGACGTATTAATAACACGCACCAAGTATGGATTCAGGACATCCGTATACAGCAAGCCGACCTTTACTGGATGATACCTCAACTTCAATTCCCACCATGCATAAAGTGTAAAGAGAGGGATTGCTCAGTGTCTAAAGTATCGTGCAAAGAATATAAGTAGCGATCCTCAGTCTGTCTACCCTATGTGAAAGACCTCTCCGAAAAGATACAAAAGACATGCGGCCCATATGATATCTGGATAGTATTCAAGAGTAATAGAACACTTCGCAAATATCTCCTTCGAGTAAAACCACCAATAGAAGAGAATATGACCAAAGATTGCATGTACTCCATCCCATGCAGCTGTTGTAGGTTATACAAATGCGAAACATGCCGCCCCCACAAAATAAGGGTAGACGAACATCGCAAAGCTGTGGCACAAGGAGATATTGATAAATCGGGTATAGCTGATCATGTATAGGAAAATGGAGACCACCTCCCCATGTGGGATGAAATTAAAATAATAGACAGATAACACCACTGGAAAATACGAACACTAAAAGAAGCAGCCCATATACTAGGACACAACAACCTCCTAAGCAGACCGAGTGCAGATATGAGCAGTATATGAGAAACGGTATTAAGGAAGGATAGAAAAATATTAGCTTTATAAGCCCTAAAATTCACTCCATAACTGCCCACGGGCATATGGCATAGTGGTTAAGAGCGCGGGCTACTAAACGCCAAATTTCTAGTTCGATTCCAAGCAGTGACCTGAACAACAATAATAATAATAATAATAATAATAATAATAACAACAATGATAATAAGGATAATAACATCGAAAGATACCTTAAATTTCCCCAAGAAGGCTGGAGGGTATATCAGCCGAAACGTTGTAACAACCAACAAGATGAGGACAAATATCTGTCGAATGTAAATTATGTAAATAATATAATTTTCTATAATAGTATTCAATAAAGCCATCTTCAGCCTCAACAACTGCGTCTATTTGAGATCTAAATCATCTACACGCTCGAATCAAGTAGTGCTGGTTCATTTTGGACATTATACTGACTATGGCAGCTTTCATAGAATCTTTGGTGTTATGGGCGTGTTCATTGACCCCTCTCTCAACAACGCTCCACATGTAATAGTCCAATGGATTGATACCTGGAGAATTAGGAGGCCAAATGTTAGGGGTTATGTGAGCATGAACATTTTCAGCCATCCATTCCTGTGTTACTAGAGCCATGTGTGATATAGATAGTGCAGAGTCTTATTGAAACGTATATGGCCTTCTTCCATTGCATACACTGTCTATCCGGGGCTTAAAATTATTTCCGGGACCTCAATGTAAGCGGCAGAGTTAACTCTAAGGCCTTATGGAAAGAAGTAAAGAGGCATCACATGTCCTTCATTGCTGACAAACCTTAAAACCATGACAGTTGCTGGAAATTTTGTATACATAACACCTGGAACATCAGAATGGTCTGCACATAACCATCTGTCATTCCTTCTGTTAACTTTTTGATCTTGGTCGAAGTTTTTCACGTTTGAGAAAACCAAATCAATTCTTCTGCTGGATTTTTCAGTTTGTTTAACAGCCTTTTAGATCTGATGTAGTGATTTTCAATGGGTTTTTCTGACAAATTGACTTTTCCTCATCACATAAGACTTATATCTGATGGCTTTGTGAACAACATTTCTGACTGTTCCTTCTGACAGATGGCAATCATTTGCAACTGACCTTAGATTTTCTGGGATTGTAATCAATGGTCTGTTGAACTTGCTGAATAAATTCAGGTGTTCTGAGGATTTCAGAGAGTTTAGAATGCATTTTATAGAGAAGAAGAAGAAGAAGAAGAAGAAGAAGAAGAAGAAGAAGAAGAAGAAGAAGAAGAAGAAGAAGAAGAAGAAGAAGAAGAAGAAGAAGAAGAAGAAGAATGCGGGAGTGCTATGATAGTAGTAGGATGTTAAATGGTCAAGTGCCCTGAAAGGGACTTGTGGATGGTGGTAGTGATTGAATTCTTGAGATATCTCTTTTGAATGTTTTGTTTATAAAATTTGCGTAGGTGTTATTCTAAACAGCAGTAGTGGGAATAAAGTAAGGGAGGAGGTAGTGGAAAGGAAGAAGACGAAGAAGAAGAAAGGGAAAGAGAAGAGAGAATAATAAGGGAATGCGGGATGGTAGGATAGTAGTAGGATATTAAATGGTCAAGTGACCTAAAAGTAACTCGTTGTAGATTATAGCAGTGATTGGGTCTGTTTTTATGAATTCTTGGGTATCTCTTGAATGTATCATTTCTAATATTTACGTGCGTGTTATTTTAAGTCCCCGTGTTGTTCGCCGTCCCTGATTTTTGTCGATAGAAGTTGTCTATGAAGACGAAGTAGTTATTCTCCAAGATGAATTTTGGCCCTTCTATCACGAATTCTTTTTTGATGCGATGTGGGAGTTCGTTGACATAATTCTCTAGCCAGAATTGAATTGCCTCTATTCCTAGGTTTTGGGGGATAGTGGAATAGAAGTTGACTACATCGAATGATACGAGTAGGGTGTTTTTGTTTATAGTTTCATGAAGGTGATTGAGCATATCCAGGTCATCCCTTATGTAATTTTTGACATGCTTGAGGAATGGTTTTAGGAGGGTATCTAAAACGTTACTGAGGCGGTGGGTTTCGCATGCGGGACCTGCTATTATAGGTCTCAATTCGATTATTATGTCTGTGGCTATCCTGCATGCGTTACTCATTTTCTCACTTTTGTATATCTTTGGAATACCGGAGAAATGACTGGTTTTACTTTTGAAATTGGTCATATAATCATGTTCCTTGTTGGTGAGCCCTTCTCTGTATAAGTTTAACATGGATTTTAGGTTTCTCATTATTTTCTGCTGACTGTAGTGTTGGGCCTTTTTCATAATATGTTGTGTCTTCCAATATGGATAGTACTAGAGTTATATAGTATACCGTGTCCATTAAGACAACTGCACTCCCTTTATCGGCCTCTTGGATTGTTATTGCTTTGTCATCTTTTAATCTGTTCAGCTGGGCCCATTCTTTTTTTGCTGAAGTTTGGTTTGCATTTTAGTTTGTGCATATGTTGATATAGGCGTAGGAGTGGCTGTGTGGTAAGTAGCTTGCTTACCAACCACATGGTTCCGGGTTCAGTCCCACTGCGTGGCACCTTGGGCAAGTGTCTTCTACCATAGCCTCGGGCCGACCAAAGCCTTGTGAGTGGATTTGGTAGACGGAAACTGAAAGAAGCCCGTCGTATATATATGTATATATATATATATATACGTATGTGTGTGTATATGTTTGTGTGTCTGTGTTTGTCCTCCCACCATCGCTTGACAACCGATGCTGGTGTGTTTACATCCCCGTAACTTAGCGGTTCGGCAAAAGAGATCGATAGAATAAGTACTAGG
>NC_068992.1:36672663-36673305 GCF_001194135.2 Octopus bimaculoides | reverse complement strand
AGTCCTGTTTTTCTAACTTTATTCCTCTCCCGTTTTTCCTCTTCCTTCTCCCCCCTCTTTCTGTTTGGATTTTGGCCATTAATATTATAGTTTTACTCATAAATAATACTACCCCACATTAATTTATATCTTATTTTAACTGGATATGTTTATCTTGTTCTAATTATTATTGTTCCCTATAGTTTTAAACTTAGTAATTTAGTGTTTCATTGTATTATTCTATTTATACTGTAGAATAGATATATTTCTTTAATACCTTGACCTTAATTCCCTTACCTAAAATTTCTTCCAAATTCTTACCACTCCTTAGGGTATCGCCCTTCCATTTTCTTTTTTTTCTTTCTCTTTCTTTCCCTCATGCTTGATTTACCCCTAACCTGCTGTCCACCACTACTTAACCTACCTTCCTCTAAATTTGAAATTACTACTATCCCTCCAATTAGATTTTAAATTCTTGTTTGATTCACTTGTCTGTGAAACAGCAGCATAGTCGAGATGGTATGTTTTCTTCTCTTACTCTTGTTTTTTGCAAACATCTTCAAAATGACTTTCTGAAATGAAATTCCATTATGCAGCTGAGGAGTACATTTTCATTGTACATTCTGTGGTGTTCTCACTACATGAATAAATGGAGCTTGTACG
>NC_068992.1:36671020-36672283 GCF_001194135.2 Octopus bimaculoides | reverse complement strand
TATATATATATATATATATCAAATGAATAAAAATGCGTAATGGGTAAGTGTCTGCTCATTACAGCTGTTTCTTACATAAAAGAATGAGAAACATTACACCATTTTAAAAGGCTGTAATCATCAGATGAGAACGTAATTTTTACAGATCGAAGGCGTGTCCCAGGAACTGTAGCAGAAATGGGAATGACCAACGGTGCTAACCATTAAAATATAGTTCTTGAAAGAATGTAATAGGATATTTATGATTAGTGCCCTGGGTTTTTAAAGATAATTTGTGATAGAGCAAGAATGGTAGTAATTAGGAGAGGTCATAAAAAACTATTATGGGGAAAAAGAGATAAAAGATGAATGAATCGGCCGTATGGTGAAAGAAAATTAAAAAAGATAAGGTAAAAAATAAAAAATACAAATGAAAACACAAAGAAATACAATGATATAATAACAACATACTAGCCGATCCAGAGTAGGGTCGGGGTATAGGAATTCTTATCTAATGGTTAAAAGAAACCCAGAACACTTAGAGGTATACAGTGATTAATGGTTGGGAAGATGGGGTGGAGAAGAGTACGGCCGTTAAGGTATATGGAATCAAAGTCATAGTAAGGTATAATGTAACGTAAGGAGTTTAAAAATTTAGAATAAATAAATTAAAAATTTTAAAGTATAAATTTAAAACCCGGCGAGGTTATATAATGAACTACGCCTATTATGGGGTTCGAGGAAGGAATATATTAGATCGGATACCAAGGAAAGTCAGCCACATGGAGTAGTCTAATAATAAACCATAGAATGTTAAAGGTGATATCAAAATTTGGAGTGAGTCAGGTGAAGCAAGTCACGCGTTTTTATTCATTTGATTATAATACACAGATAACGTGGACAAGACCCTTAGGCGCTAAATAGAGTCGCTTTTATCTGTGTACAAAACCGTATATACATATAGGCGCATATACGGATTGGTGCGCTTATGCGAATACTATGGACTTTTTTACTCCCTTACCTTTACTCTCTCCCCTTACTTAGCGGTCTATAGCTCTTTTGTCTTAATAACGGTCAACGACACAGTCATTTCCCTTTGTTTAACAGTCATTTTCATAGGAATTTCCAATGGCCAGATAGCGGCGTGGGTTTCCGCCCCGGCATCCGAAACTCGGAGTTTTATCATGGCTACCGAATAAGTGTCACATATTTTTACAGATTAATTCCTCTATTTACACAATATCGAGGTCTCTTTCTTTTGTTGTCTTTTCTATCAATATATAT
>NC_068992.1:36666782-36669291 GCF_001194135.2 Octopus bimaculoides | reverse complement strand
ATAAATATGTGTGTGTGTGTGTATGTGTGTGTGTGTGTGTGTGTTTGCGTGTGTTTGTGTGTGCTGCGTGTGTGTGCTTGTGTGTGTGTGTGTGTGTGTGTGTGTGCGTTCGTCACCACCACTCGACAACCAATGTTGGTGTATTTATGTCCCCTTAACATAGCGTTCCGGCTTAAGAGTTCGATAGAATAAGCATCAAATTTAAAAAAAATAAAAGCAAAGGATTTGAATCATTCGACTAAAAAATATATAATATACACACCAATAAATATATCAATTAAATATATTACTTGTACGTCAAGTTATAATAAAAATAGTTTCACATTTAATTGCAGAATTACTTAATAATTTTTTCATAGATTACATATTTTCTAAATATTCACAACCATAGGAATGACAGTAACATTGAAGTTTCGACCTGCTTGCCTTCATCAGAGCTTATGTGTATTCATGTATATTTTTCATATATGTATGCCATGTGTGCGTGTGTACGTGTGTAAACGTGTGAATATCTATAATAATTGGTGTGTTCGTATGTGCGTGGTAATGTATGTGTACATGTATAAGTGTGGCCGGGCACCATTTGAATGATTTTGATTTATAGACCTGTTTATAAAGGCAATGGTCGAACACCAAGCCTTCCAAAACGAACTCGTTGCACACAAATACTATAAACATATCAAGACAGACATGACTACGATCCTATCATCTTACTTTTATGCCTTAATATATGACAATGACTGTAATTATTAATATAATTTTTTAGACAAGTCTGTTCGACCTCATTTCTTAACTACATAAGAATGTGTGTGCACGGATACATGACTACGTATGGATACGCGTATGTGTCTATCCCTCACTGTCCTTCTCACATTTTCTCTCTATTTTTACCTCTTTTATCATCAATCTATTATCTCGCTTTCTATCACTTTCTATTTTAAAACATTACCTTGCTTAAATAATATTTTTGCCTGAGGTTTATAAAGGTATCATATTGTAATTTGAAATGAAAATACCGAGGAAGCAAGCTAATCGATTTGCGCAAAGGTGTCTATTAGCTATCAGAAAAGAACCTATCAGAAAAAAACCCCCCTGAAAATACAAATTACGTTCACTACTTTGCTTTTTACTCTTATAATGTGAGTCGCGCGCCCATCTCGCGATACGATGAATATTCTCAGACGAAGTGGAAGATAGAAGTAGAGTGTGGAATTCTCATATATGTCATAAGTAAATATATATTATATGCATATACATATATATGCACACGTACAACCAACTAACACGTATATAACAAATACAATCTGTATGTGGGACAATGAAAACATGCAAGACTTGTCCAGTTATGACGTTGTTTTTATCCAAATTGTAACAATGGAGCTTTGTATCTTTTTTAGAAACGAGCTCCTTCCTCAGAGGAAGAATTTAAATATTTAAAAACAGAAGAGAACTTACATACATACATACATACACAGATACAAATGTTTCCATCCATTCCAATTCTTTTTATCCACCCACAGTTCCCGGGATGGTCTTGGGAATAGAGTCCTTCGGTATCTCATCTATAGAGTCCTATCTGAAGTGATCCTCATTATATTTTTTGGCATTCGTTGACATGAGGCTACAGCAAAAGACACTTGCCCAAAGTGTCACATTGTGGGACAGAACGCGGTTGGGAAGCAAACTTCATACCACATAGCTATTCCTATGCCCGTGTGTGTGTGTGTGTGTGTGTGTGTGTGTGTGTGTACATGTATAAGGGCGAATGGGTAGGGCATTTCCAATGCAGAACGCAATTCAAGTTCATTTTCTCCGGCACGGCAGGTCTTCTATCAGTTCTCCACCTTACGTACTCATATGATATTGGTTTCAAACTTTGGCACAAAGCCAGCAATTTCGGGAGAGAGGTAAGTCGATTACGTCGTTCCGGCAGAAATAGAAATCAAATGCACTCTTATATTACGATTCTTATTAATTCCTTTACGTATTCCTCTTGAAATGTTTCTTTTTTGTATCTATATAGTAATGTGTATGTTTATAAATTGTTATTTTCATATATAAAGGTGATTGTGTTGTTAATTTTCTTGTACTTTTTGTTTTTGAAAAGTCCTTTGGAATGCAATTTTACTTGATAACATGAAAATCGATAGGAAAATTAATTCGCATTACGGGATTTCACGTTACGACTACATTTTAAAGAATGCATTACTTCTGGAAAGCGGGAATTTCCTGTAATCTTAGACAGATTACCGAGAACATGTGAATAAATTTTTACTGAAATATATTTGGTTTTTGCTGGATTAGAGTTGTTTAATCAAATTACCAAATATGTCATCAAATACCTCTCGCAAACTTTAGCTAGATATGGACACGCACACATTCACTTGCTTCAACATATATAAATAGTCATATTTCTACCATTTCTACAACCGTCTATCTATCTATCTATCTATCTATCTATCTATCTATCTATCTATTTATCTATCTATCTATCTATATATATATATAT
>NC_068992.1:36662219-36666485 GCF_001194135.2 Octopus bimaculoides | reverse complement strand
AATTGGAATTATTTTAGACAAAAATATTTCTACATTTTAGATATAAATCAGAAGTGTCTCTAATCTAATGTAATTATAATTCCCTCCTTCTCTTCAAAATATCCCACCAGCCTCCACTTTCCGTCTACTTCCCTTATATTACATTTCCTTATGTTCTTAATTCACATCGTTTGTTTCTAAACGTATGCACGCGCACACACACACACACACACACACACACACACATACACACACACACACACACACACACACAAACACACATCTCTGCGTGCTAGTGTGCGTGCATTTCTGTGTCTGTCTGTGAGAATGCAGTATAGAGTGTGTCATTAAGTGTATAGATTTACTTGTAAACTTAAATACATATAAATATAGATATATGTACATATGTGTATGGTTGTATGTGTAAGGTTGTATGTATATATACGTGTGTGTACATATGCACGTGTTACAATTATATATTTATGATATACATACTTAATTTGTGTTAGTTTAAATTGCCCAATCAGCGCAAGTATTTCAGTTAATATACTTATGGTTGCAGTCATTCCGATATCTGCTTACTACAAATAAGAATATGTTGCAAAGTCTAAAAAGGTTAAAGCTTGCCCGGACATAATTATCAATGATCATGCTCAATCCTCACTGGACATTTCCGTCCAAATTTTAATCAACTGCGATTTCGGATTTATTTACCCTGCATTTTTAATAATCGTCATTGATGATAATGATATTTTAGTGTCGAAATGGGCCAACGCCATTTTTGTGAGTCATGTAGACTTTCACGTGCAGCTTCTTATGTGAATATGGTCAGAGCTATCTCGGAAATTTGAATATTCTTTTTCATTATATGTTCTAGTGGGTTGGCCAAACGATAAAACATGAAAATCATGGTGATGAAGGTATGAAATTCCAATGTTCTGCTTAATTCCTCTGATTTTCTATTCGGACACTTCACCCTTTTCTTCCTGCAGCTTGCCTGGCTGTTTACTATCACTGTTCGTTGCTCATAACGTCTTCTTCATTATTATACAATGTAGTGTTAGTGGTGCTAGTGGTTACTGGGTTCCTGGTCATCTCTTTAAAAATCCGAGTACAGGCAATTTTTGGCCATATTCACAGACACTATAATAATAATAAAAGATGTCCGACTACCTTCTGAGTTCAAGTTCCGCCGAGGTCAACTTTGCCTTTCATCATTTTGGGTTCCATAAAATAAGTGCCAGTCGAGCACTGATCGATGTAATCGACTTACCCCACCCCGAAATTGCTGGCCTAGGGCGAACATTTGAATTATTATTATCATTATTATTATTATTATTATTATTATTATTATTATTATTATTATTATTATTATTATTATTATTATTATTTCTTTTTATCATAGGTTTTGTTGGAACTCCTAAAGTGTTGCATGCGTAGCTGGCTTGCTACTTGTAGCTTACATCACCATGCTGTTCGTTCTTTTCACTTATCTAGTACTTCCTTGATTATTCGTGGGTCAAAGGGGCATGCAACATCAACTATATAGCACATGTGATGCATCTTCTCGACTACCACTAGATCCGGTCTATTATGCTCTAGCACCTGACCTGTTTGAATCGGGAAATCCCAGAGGATTTTGCTAGTCTCCGACTCCGCCACTCTCTGCAGTTTGTGCTCATGTCACGCCTTACCTCTCTCGAGTCCCCACTTTCCACATTCTCCAATGTAACATTATAGTGGTTTGGGGTATCTCTAGAGAAATCGTTCGTGATATGGGTAATGGTTTCACCCACTCTATTACAGACACCACAGAGCGGAGACACTTGTTCATTCTTAAAGTTGCTCATTCTTAACTCCAGTTCGTTGCTAAGGCATGGTCTTGCGCTGCCATTATAATGCTATCAGTTTCTTTTTATAATACTCCCTTCTTCTGTCAATCCCACTTATGTTTCCAGCAACTTCTGTTGTGGCTACATCAAATTGATTGTGTTGTCCTTTGTTGCGTAATTCTTCTTCATGTCCTTTCTGTACTTCTTCCTTTGTTTTCCCTTTTTTCTCTGCTTTCAATACGCCCTCGCTCCTAACTGACACTAGCAAGGTTTCCTTACTTTGCGCTAAGTTTCTCGAGTTGGATACGTACGCACTCTTCCATATTTATCAGTTCTCTTCCTCCATTTACTCTCATTATGTATAGGCGATTAGTGCCTGCACGTGGGTGATGGGCTCTGTGCATCATTAGGAGCTTTCTTGACTTCCTGTCCATCTCCTTTAGCTTCTCCTCTGTCAATTTCAGGATTCCAGCGCTATACCAGACTATTGTAACCGCGCGCGAGTTTATTGCCAAAATTATGTTTCTTGAATTTAGCTTTGAAATCAATATTTTGCTCACTTGCCACAGGTACTCTCTCTTTTTCTTTTCCTTCATGTCATTGTGTTTAATTCCATCTGCCACAAGTATTCCCAGGTATTTATAGCTGGACTGAAGTTGAATTGCCTTCATCATTTCACCACTTGGCAACCATATGCTTTCTGTCTTGACAAGCTTTTCTCATCTCATTACCATCGTAGCACATTTTGAGAGCCAAAACACCATCTTAATACCACTGAAGAAAATCCGCACAGACTGGACTAGGCTGTCCAGTTCTGCCTCACATTTTATGAATAACTTCAAGTCGTCCATGAAAAGCAATTATCCCTTACATCTTCCCAAATCATACCCCAACTTTGTTTTCTCCAGTATTTCACTCAAGAGGATCATTCTCAGCACAAAGATCAGTGGGGGGTATTCTGTCCTCCTGGAAGATTCCTCTCTTGATTTTCACCTCTCCTAATACTTGATTCCCTTTTGTCAATTCCATTCTCCAACATTTCATACTTCTCCATATAAGGCTTTTCATGTTTTCTGCTACTCCATACATTTCCATTGTTCTTATTATCCAGGAGTCAGGTATCATACAGTATGCTTTACGATAGTCAACCCATGCCATGCTCTGGTTTGCGTGTCTTCTCCTGCAGTTCCTGATAATTAAATTATCAATTAAGATCTGATCCTTCGTTCCCTGGTACTTCTTTCAGCACTCTTTCTGCTCAATGGGTAGCAACCCAATTTTTCCCAAGTATCTGTTCAGTTCATCGGCCAACGCACCTGACATTAGTTTTCACAGCGGAAGACACGTTATTGGTCGAAAGTTGGGTGCAACATTTCCCTCTTCAGGATCCTTGGCACATAACAATGTCTTTTCCTTTGTCATCCAGCTAGGTACTGTACCTTCCTGCATGCACTCATCAAGCTGTTGTGCTTATCATTTCATGGAGCCCTCTCAGCTTCTTCATCCAATACCTGTGGACATCATCCGATCCTGGTCTCTTTCAATTTGGGAATTTTCTTAAGAGTTTTTTTTTATTATTTCTGTAGTTATTTTTATATCTTTTGTTTCTATATTCCTTAGCCTATTTTGGATTTCATGCTGCCACTTCGCTTCATCATTATGCTCTACAGGTTGGTCTCAGATCCCTCTCCAGAATACCCTACTTTCCTCTGCATCTGATTTAATTGTTACGTGTAATTGTCCATCTAGTACCTGAAATAGTTTCTTCTTATTTGCTTCAAACAATCTGTTTTGCCAGAATTGTTTTGTTCTATACTCATATCTTTGCAGTTTTGCCTTGATTGCTACTACTCATTGTTTCAATTCTTCCAATATCACAACATACCTTTTATCTCTTATTCTATATGTTCTTTCCAACATTATTCTGATACTTTCGTTCTGCAATTCACCTCTACTCAATCTATCAACTTGTCTTAAATGTCTTTTTAACTTTGTCAGAAATTCGTCTACGCCAGTATAGTTCTTTACGTTCTGTTTCTTTTCTTTTGTATCCAACTCTGTCTGCAACAACCATAGCTACATCACGAATAATCTTGTTAGTTTCAGTTATATTTCTCGTTTGGAATAGTCCAAGGACCAAATCTATCTGGTTATTATTATTATTATTATTATTATTATTATTATTATTATTATTATTATTATTATTATTATTATTATTATTATTATTATTATTGTTCAGTAGTTTTATTTTTATAACGTGCTTTCACTTCACTACCGAGCGCAGCTCTGTGCGCCTTGGGTATGTGCTGTGGTTTGCTGTGGTGCTCTTATGTTTACTGTATTGAAAGTGTTTTGCGTAGAATGTGTGCAGTACCCAGTAGTGCAATTTTCTGTATGTTATATATATTTGTAAGTCCTGGTGTTTTTGTTATGTATTTGTCTGAATATTTTTTTA
>NC_068992.1:36661161-36661887 GCF_001194135.2 Octopus bimaculoides | reverse complement strand
CTTTTCTGTCGTGTCTGTGAATATATTCCTTCTTAGCCAGGACTGGGCAGCCAGAGATAATATGATTTATTGTTATTATTATTATTATTATTATTATTATTATTATTATTATTATTATTATTATTGAGTGAGAGAGCAAAGCATGCCATCAAAGTGACACTGGGGTAAAATATACGAAGCCCATTATACCCATCATAACTATCCGTCTGATAAGGGTACACCAGGCACATCCATCACAGCCATATGTGCGCGACATGGTGATCTCATCAAAATAAACAGCGCATGACCAGGTGGGGCCCAGTTAGAATTTTCTTCAGGTCGAGTAGCCCATCCTACTCAAAAGGTCCCTAAATAAGGTTTCTTTAAGGATGTTGTGCAAAACACCCATCTTTCCAATAGTGAATTATTCAAACCCCAAAAGATTCCTCTCAACACATGGCTATGAAGTCCCCCCACTACTTCTGCTCATGATCAGAGAAACACATATCGTCAGCCACCAAGGGACAGGCTCAACTGATTACGGTCAAACAACTGACAAGCAAATCTGTGGTATTAAGCAGAATATTTGCTGTAACCCATCTTTTATACCAAGACAAAACATTGTACATGATAACACTTCCAATCAATTAAGAGCAGAAACCATGAGAGCCACTGGCTGGTACTGCATCCGGGCATTAATTATTATTATTATTATTATTATTGTTGTTCAGTAGTTTTATTTTTATA
>NC_068992.1:36660336-36661061 GCF_001194135.2 Octopus bimaculoides | reverse complement strand
ATTCTTCGTTTGAAAAACTTCCATTTTCACATTTCACACGTATCATATCTAAAAAATGTCGGGGAAAAAAATAACCAGCTGTTCTCTTCTCTTTGCATCACTCCCCGACAAAAAGAATGACGGGTCAAGTCTTTTTTCACCCCGCCCAGTTAATGCCATAAAAGGCAAAATGTCATTGAAACGAGCAGCCAGCTGTTCTCTTCTCTCTGCATCACTCCTTGAAAAAAAGAATGACGGGTCAAGTCACATTTCACCCCGCCCAGTTGACGCCATAGCGGACGGCGTTTCTAATTCAGGTCTGTTTAACAGACTTTCTGCCGCTGACTTCCCAGCTCTCACTTCCACCATTGCTCCTACACCGGAGAGGGAGGAGGAAAAAAATGAACAAAGAAAACAACACCAGCAACAGCACCAAGACCACAACCAGTAGCCATTGTAACGGTTTCGCCTCCGCAGCTAAGCAGAGCTCAGAAGAAATCAAAGTGACAATGGCAGAAATAAAGAATGCTAAGGAATTGTTAAGAAGGGATGGCAATAATGTCTTCCTTAACACTCCACAAGCATTAATACAAGCAACGAAAAGAAAAAACAATAGTATACAAGGTATTCAACACAAGATACCAAAAGATGGAGAATGCTACCCCACAGAGATTGGAGATAGCTCTAAAGCCGATATGGGGCCAAAAAAGCTTCGGAACAGTGGAAGTGCGCTTCCTAACGGAAGA
>NC_068992.1:36657016-36660273 GCF_001194135.2 Octopus bimaculoides | reverse complement strand
TGGGCATGGAAATGCAACTCCTTGTTCAGATTGAACAAGATAGCATAAATACTATACCCGACGCAATAAACCTGCCGGATGGCAGTAGAATACACATTGCTGTAGAGGGGCGCAGACCAAAGTGCTACCTCTGCAGCAGTGAAAAACACCTAAAAAAAGACTGCCCCATCTACAAGCAAAGAATGGAGGCAGACAAAAATAGAAAATTGCAGCAACAACAACAACAACAACCAAAAGCCTCCACACCACCAACACCATCACCACCAAATCCACGAAAAGGGACACCACCATCTCCAGCTATCACCAAACATTTTGTCACCCTCATATTTCAAGACCTCTGCACAAATTGCGTCAGACCCTGGAGACTAATTGCTATTTAGTTTATTTACAGCTAAATAAACGTCATCTCTCCTATAACTTCAAGGTATTGATTTTTCCTGTTATCTTCATGTCAACGGATGATGGTCTGTTCAAAAGCGTAGAAAAATGCTCTACCCAGCGCTTATGAATAGAAGCGGTGTCTGTCAAATACAAATGTCCATTTGCTGGTCTCACTGGAGCTATTGAAGAAGATTTTGGGCCATATACGTCCTTAATATAAGAGTACAAACCCTTGGTATTATTTCTATCAACTTCTTCTTGCGCCCCTTTTGCTCTGTAATTCCATAATTCCTACTTAATTTTCCTTAGAACAGCCTGCACTTTCCCTTTCAGCTTTCTGTTTGAGTTGGGGTTCAAGTACTGAGAAAGAAGTGTATTGCCTGAGTTTTGTTTTTCTAAAAGTAGATCATGAATTTCTGCTGATGTGTCTGAAAACCAGTCAATGGACTTACGTGATTTAAATCTAACTGAAGAACTTGCAGCCTAAGATACTTGTTTTGAAATCTTCCTATAGATTGGTTGGATCAAGATTGATACTTTCTATAGCAACGTGGAATCTTTGCAAATTGGTTTGTAATTTGAAGAGCTATTGGTAATATGTAATCCGTACAACCTGTTGCACGATCGGGTCGACAGGAACTAAACTGGTAACTCCACCAGGCTTACTTGGTGAAGAAGGTGATTGTTGGACACTCTGCAGGACCCAAAATATAACCCGTCAAAAGGTAGAGGAACTCATGAGTAGTCAACGACCATCCATAAAGTATGTGTAAATATGTATATATCGTTTTATGTGTGTGTATATATATATTTATACTTTCTTTACTGTATATATATATATATATATACTCTCTAAAGTTATATCCAATAAAATAATATAAGCATTTAAAGAACCTACTATAAAATACAATCAAATTAGTTGAAAAAATATATAACATACTTGTTATTAGTCTGTGGGGGATAAAAAGGTATTTCTAATCAACGCTACACGTGTTTCTGCGCTGGTGGTGTGTGTATCAGGGCTATATCTAATGCATAAATCCACCAGGGCATCCTCAGGCTATTTATCTTTTTGTTATTATTATTAACGGGTCAAAGTTAAAAATACATATTAAAAATCATATTAAATAGAAAAATAAGAATAAGAATAAAGATATAATAAAAATATATAAATTACAATTCCGATATATATAGAAAATGCTAAACCTAAGGAAATCCTCAACAACCATATTATAAACACATCAAATCCTACAACCTATCTATATAAACATTACGGGAACTAATAATTTAGTGTAAGATTTACCGCTATCTATACAAGTATAAATTACCATTTTTCATGTCAAACGTTGTTCATAGTAGTTGTCTTATCTCCTACGTTTGTTGGGCCGTGTAAAATTGGTGGTTATATATCGTGGGTTTCTTGAGTTTTCCTTATGACTTATTTATATTATAGTCTCTGCGCTGTTTGTTTCTCACTTGTCTTCATGTGTTCATCCAAATGTAGGCTTAATAATGATTATAACGTAATTTATAAATGTATAGTAACTTCTAATATTAATAATAGGAAGAAAGAATACATTGCATCCACAGCGAACGAAATTAAAAGAAGAATTTCCCAGCATTATCAGTCCTTCAAAAATCTCAAATTAATAAATTCGACCGGTCTAAGTAAATATATATGGGAGTTGAAATCTAATAAAATAGAATAAACCCTTAACTGGAATACCATTTGTAGAAGTTATATAGAATAGGTAATAAAATGTGCTTATTATGCACAACAGAGTTTTTGAAAATACTACAATCGTGATAGGTATTACTGAACAGTATTGAAGGAAAAAATGCCGACATAAGAATAACTTTGCGTATAATAAAATTTTAAATATTTAAAATTATAAAGACCCCATCCCAGTATGTCATCTCTTACATAATTATGAGGAAGTTAGTTAACTCTAGTTATAATAGAATTTATAGTAGTATTAGATACGGATATACCAGGAACCAAGAATTTATTAAGGAATATTACCTTAAAAGGAATAGACAGGCCACATTTATCTAACATAAATCTCTAAATCTTAAACACTATAAAAAAATCCATTTACAACTAGATTTAAGAGTATAACATATTTCTAGTTATTATCTCCCCTTGAATTCAACCTCTTTAATATCATTAGTCTTAGAGAATTTTTCAGAGTATTTTATTTTAGTTATGTTATTCCCATAATACTTAGCGTATGACAGAGGGAGCGGACATTTTCACATGAACGAGAAGGAGTAAACATGTCGATAAATATTCTTCCTTTGTGAGCTTTTTTACTAGTTTTTTTACTAGTTTTATTCATTAAATTTATAACGTGTATAGTGGTCTTTACTAAATAATATTTTCAAACACTATTAATTTACGTTTGACATAAAAGATGGTAATTTATACTTGTATAGATAGGGGTAAAACTTACGCTAAATTATTAATTCCCGTAATGTTTATATAGATAGGTTGTAGGATTTGATGTGTTTATAATATGGTAGTTGAGGATTTCCTTAGGTTTAGCATTTTCTATATATATCGGAATTGTAATTTAGGTGCTTAAATTTCAAAAAAAATTTCAAAATATATTTGTGATTTATATTTTTTAAAAATATTTCTATTCTTATTCTTATTTGATTTCTAATATGTATTTTTAACTTTGACTCGTTAATCATAATAACAAAAAGATAAATAGCCTGAGGACGCCCTGGTGTATTTATGTATTAGGTATAGCCTTGATATACACACCACCAACGCAGAAACACATGTAGCGTTGATTAGTTGATTAGAAATACCTTTTTCCCCACAGACTAATAACAGGTAAGTGATAAGATCGGAAGAGCCGTCGTGTAGG
>NC_068992.1:36653498-36655998 GCF_001194135.2 Octopus bimaculoides | reverse complement strand
GAAAATGAAATGAGTCTCTTACTAAAACATTTCAAATTTACCCCGACACTCACTTCAAATCTCATAGAACTAAAAACCAACATTGAGAACTTCAACCGTCACCTCTGTCTTATAAAATTCTTCGACAACAAGAAAGTAGAGGACGAATCAATCGTAAGAAAAAAATCTCATTTAACCCTTACAAGGGGAGCAATGAACACCTAGATACATATATAGAAACAACCCCGAAATTCTCCCTCAGTAACCTTCATGAAGGGGGAAAGGAAGCTTTACAAAGACTAAAGAATGACAATTCAATCATCTTAAAGGAAACCAACAAGGGTGGACACAGACTACTACAAAGAAAAAATACTAGAAATTTTAACAGATCAAACATACTATAAGAAAGAATCAAGACACCTGGAAAAAACAACACTAAATAAAATCAGAACATTAACTAACAAATACCAGGACTCCTCCACAGATAAAGAAAAGGACTACCTATGCAACTCCTTAATCAAAGAGAGCAATTTCTACGGATTGCCCAAAATCCACAAAAGTTCCGAGATACAGAGGGCCAAAAATGAACAGAATAGTCAATACATAAAAATACAAAGACCCACGGACCTCAAAATGGGAATACTTTTCCACATATTAGCACAAACAACCTTGGAATAACCAATATTGTCTACGTTATACACTCAAACCTACCAATACTCTTACAGAGCTCCAAAATGAGAAAACTGATAGAAAAAAGCTACCTGCGAAATAGTAAACGCCAGGAAGAAAAAAAACCTTAAAAACAACTTAAAAGAGTAAAATTCACATCAGAGAATGAAACAGAATTCTCTGTAAAGGAATGTAGAGACAGAAGATGTGGAATATGCAACAATAACTACAAATATATAGCCGGGGACACCCACATAAAATTTAAGAGTGGATTCTTATTCAAAGTAAATGCAAATATGAACTGCAAGACGCAAAACCTCATATACTGCATTACTCTTACCAAATCGAAGGAGAATATGATCTCAATAATTCCTTTGCCAAGAATCCACAGACAACACATCCGACAAGAGGAGCTATGGAAAATTCCAATGAGCGAACGTTTGGAAATGTGTGGAGAAGGAAACCTCAAAATCTACCCCTTCTACAAATGCTCAAGGAACGACCTAAACTTCCGAAAGACAATGGAGCTACACTTCATAAAGGAAACATTTGGAAATATGTGAAGGAAAATTCAAATTTCCGAAAGATAACGCAACTATACTTCACAAAACAAGTCCTCAACAAAAATTAACATAACTATATATTTTTTTGAAATTACACCTATGAGAATACTATATGGATTTGATTGTATATATGTTAAATATGATCTCAAACCATTGCTAAAAGATTTTTTACCACATTATTGTTGTACCTTGCAAAACACACCAGATTCTGAAATTCTATAAAAACAGCTGCTTTCTCTCTTCTGTACTTGGCTCTCTTTCTTCTTTAGAAAATTATAGGTTGGAGCTTTAAAACATATTCAAAACAAAATATAATTGTGACAGCATTGTGTATTGGTTTTGTAGTCTGAAGGACAAATACTCGGACAAAAATCAAGAGTAGTGTCTAAAACGACCGAAACTTTCCAAATTTATTTAACTACGGAGATGAATCTTTAATTATATTAATCATTTTCTAAAAAATCATGTCTACTTATGTATGTGTGGCGTATGTATGTGCGCATAAATATGAACGAGTGTGTGTGTCTACGTATGTGTGTGTATATATATATGTATGTATATGTATGTGTGTGTATATGTATGTGTGTGTGTGCATATATATATATATATATGTGTGTGTATATGTGTGAGTGTGCGTGTACGTGAATGGGTGTGTGTATGTGTGTAAATGTGTATATATATATATATATAATTGCTGTGTGGGCGTATAGTGAACTCAAAAATCATTCTTTCGAACACATCTAGAATTTCAATAAAAACAAGTTGACCGCATCCATACTACTATTCCTTAATGAACACAAAAGAGCAAGTCTTGGAAATGCAATTATAAATTTTACTGAGGAAAGTCAAAAACAACACCTGGTTTTTTCAATTAAAATCTTTATGTATGTGTATGTATATATATATGTGTATGTGTATAGATATATATGTTTTTTGTGTGTGATTATGTGAGTGGGTATGTGTATGTATATATATATATACATAATTGCTGTGTGGGCGTATAGTGAAAACCAAAATGACTCTTTCGAAAACATCTAGATTTCAATCAAAAGAAGTTGACCACATCCATACTACTATTCTTTTAATGAACACAAAAGAACAGGTCCTGGAAATGCAATTAAAATTTTTACTGAAGAAAGTCAAAAACAACATCTGGTTTTTCAATAGAAAACTTGACCAATTCAAATACAAAAATTGTTTTTCCTTACTCTTCTTTTTTCTCCTCCCACCTTAAAAGGCCACTAGGTACTAAAGAAACAAGTTTGACCATACAAAGGTCACGCCTCTTT
>NC_068992.1:36651919-36653488 GCF_001194135.2 Octopus bimaculoides | reverse complement strand
ATAAATAGATAAATAAATAAATAAATAAATAAATAGAACTCCCAAAGGGGAAGTCGCTTCGAAAGAGAAAAGGTTACACGTGGAAAAACCCATAAAACCATGGGAGCCTGGTCAGAAAAAATAAGAAAGGGATATAGAGCCCTTTCTCCTTTTACATTATCATTTTTTCTACAGGTGTATTCTCAGAATTGCTCCGTTTATACTGGCCATTCTTCCAACAGTCACCCATCTTTACTATGAGACAGCACTTCCTTCTCTACTCTCATCTTCCTTTACAAGTGGAACTTGAAAAAGCTGATGAGGCCTTGGCCAAAGAGGAAAGTGTCTGACTTTAGCCCTTTCAAACGGGTCCACCATATCACCTCTTTCGCTACAGCCACTAGGCATAGGAAAATTGCCTGGCCCTCCCGGTTAAAGGAGGTCGGCGGGTCAAACCTCATGATGGATTCAGCTGATAGCCGGATCCGTCCTACACGTGACAGTAGCTGTTCGATATAGAGCCACAGGTCAGCGATACACGGGCACTGGACGAGTGCGTGCAGAACGGTTTCGTCGTCCTGAGCGCACCTCGGGCAGGCCCGGTTGACGGCACTTCCGTGCCGGTAGAGTTTATCTCGAACAGGTAGCGCACCTCGGTAGCACTGCCAGGCGACGTACCTTTGGAAATTATCCATGGGCCCCGGCCCGAAAGTTCTCCTGAACAGACTGTTAACTGATTAGTGTCGGTAGAGTTTATCTCGGTGGCTGGAAGCAATTTAAAACCAAAAATGAAATAATTCACCTTCATTAAAAGTGACCCTGTTAATCTAATGTAGCTCATACGCGGTGGGGAGATGTCTCCCCTGTCAGTCCAAATCGAACATGTGACCTTTCGTGCCTAAGGAGTCTTTGATTTCTATTTCTAGCAATGCTGGTACTCATTGCACCCTAAGTCACTTTTAGTGACGGTGGTTTATTTCCGTTTTGGTTTTAAATTGCTTCCAGCCCCCTTTATTATTTTATAACTATCACATTACAACTTCGTGAAATCAGGCTGACAAGGTTGATTTCAGCCCCACCGCCGTAATAGAGTAAGTATTACTGACGAGAATTAATTTCTTATACGAAATTAGCATGTTAATCTAGTGCAGCTCGCTCACAGTGGAGAGATATTGTCGCCCCTCTCAATTCAAATAGAACATGTAACTTTTAGTGGCAAAGGAGCCTTTGACTTCTATTTCTAGTAATGCTGGTGCTCATTGCGCCGTAGGTCGCTTTTAGTGACAGTGAATTATTTCCATATATATATATATTATAAAAACTCAATTTCTATATTTTCCTGCTATTTGATTAAGATGATAAAAGATTACAAATAAAATAGTCAATTCCCCCTTTAAGAAAAAAAAATCAAGTTTCAAAGAGTCGTCCTAGCTACGCCGTCCGTCCTCTTTTACTTACTTTTACTTTAAATCTCTTTTAGTTCTAAATCTCTGAGCGAGAAGTAAGTAGTAACAAGACTGCCAATTTACGTTGGCAAATAGATTTTAGTCTCGCTCTCTCTCTCTCTCTCTCTCTCTCTCTCTCTCTCTC
>NC_068992.1:36643099-36651091 GCF_001194135.2 Octopus bimaculoides | reverse complement strand
TATATGTATATATACATGACTATTTGTTCTATATATGCGAGTGTGTGTGTTTTGGATTTATCTTAAGCTTTTGCCTTTGAAGAATTCAAGCTCGTCGCTAGAAAGTCTCTTGTTTTAGTCAAGATAGTTTTTGGAGATTGTGGTTACCTGAATTGGTTGATATATGCGTGTATACGTGCGTGTTTTGCTCACGTGTGAGCGTGTGGATAAACTTAAACTCTTGGGTGTGGATGTCTTAACAGAACACAAGTATGTATGTATTATTATGTTCGTATATATGAATTTCATATGTAGTTGTGTGTATATGTTTTATGAAGAAGCCTCCAATGAAGAATTCCCGAAACGTTAGCAAATGTTCACTGTTCCTCTGATCGAATGTATCTGGAACAAGTGAATCAGCCTAGTCTATTTTTTTTGAGAACCCTATCATTTCTGAGTTTCTATGCTGATCAGTTGTTTCATAGACTATTGCACCTATGAACAATAGAAATTCTTTTGCCTCGATATAAGAGTTGTGAGTTTTCATTAATTCTCCGTAAATCCTCCCGTTTTCCGCAGTCATATTTGCTGGGCAGCTGATGTCTGTTGCATGAATTTTGTCCCCTGTCCCACATCTAGCTTCTTGGGCTGAGGTCAGGTTGCTGTTCTAATGGAATGCTCCTTCAATATTTTTTATTTTTTATTTTTAAGGTCGTGGCTACTCTCTGGTTCTGATGCGCCATTGGTGAGGCCATCAGGATTATTCTTGCATAACACATTGCAAACCGTCTTGACAACAGTGTCATGCCTCATAGGAAGGTAGGATCTTGTAAAGATTTTTAGCCAGCTACTAATGAAATGAGTGATATTTTCCACACTGGTTCAGAATAATCGACACAGCATAGAGGTTTAGAGACATCCATATCTCTTTTATTGGTTAAGTATTTAGAAGCTGTCTCCTGTTCTCGGACAGCAATGATATAACCTTATGGTGGGATGTAATGTACTTATAGTATGTCTGGGGAAGTTCCTGTAGGTGCTGCAAGCATTTTCCAGCCAGTGGGATATAAATCCATGCATAACTTTCTAATGAGGCCGCTCCAGCCTCTCTTGATTCACATGGAACAGTTGTACCCAGTATTTGTTCAAGAGTTTTTCACCTAGCCTCACAGTGTTATTGCTTTCACTGTAGGGTATACTTGAGATTTACACGGTACTGCATTTCACTTAAAGGCTGTCTGGACTGATCTAATGTTTCTACCTCCATCTCCCTGTTTACATGAATTTTATCAACGTTACTTTTGATATAGAATCTTCCAGTCAATGTCAGTACATTCCTAGTTTTGATGTCGCAGTTGCAGATTACTTCAAGTGTCCAGTCTAGAATACCAAATTTTCGTATTGGTACTGGCACTGCGAAAGCATTTTGTATTATTTTTGCACCTATTCTAAAAGCCTCTTTTTCTAAGTCGCTAAATTACAGTGGTGGAGGACAAACACAGACACAGACACAGATACACACACACGCACACATGACAGGCTTCTTTCAGTTTCCGTCTACCAAATCCACTCTCATGACATTGGTCGACACGAGGCTATAATAGAAAACACTTGCCAAGATGCCACACAAGCGTCTTACCACACAGCTACGCCTGCACCTATATAGATATAGATCTATTGAATGCAAGTAGTTCTGAATTCCATATCTTTCGAAGTCTGCTGAAGTAATCACTAACTGACGGCACCATCATATGCAATATTCTTGTCAATTGCAAGGTATTAGTGATGGGGGAGAGAAAGGCAACTGATATCCATATTCCTCGCCTAGTCGAAAATAATGGTGTTATACATATTAGAATAAATAGATGTTCATATATTTTCTCGGGAAACGAAGTCATGTTTCTGAATTTCTGGAAGCGGCAGGTGTAATTCTGTCAGAAATGGAAACAAAAGAAGATAGTCATAATAAAATTACATTATGTTCATGCTTGTGAAGCAAAGAAGCAACATAAGCATGTATACGACTAAGAACTAGTGCCTATGAAAGAAATCGATAATGTTAAGAGATATTATTTCCAGTGGAGTAAGTCAAACAAAAACAATTTTAAGTAATTTTGAAGTCTGAAAGGTCATTGGATGAAGTTTGGGCTTTCGCTTTTTAACATTTCGTGGATGAGATACTACAAAACTAAAGCAGAATCTAAGACATTCCTTCCTTACCCAACATCTCGAATGCCATTGCCTTCCATTATATGTTAGATTCGTTGGACATCTTGGCATCTGGTTGCTGTTGCTACTGCTGTTGTTGCTGTTTTTCTTATAGTTGTACTCTATTTCATTTACAATGTTTATATTTCTACATTCGGGAATAATGGTTGAAAGACTTGGTTTTATATTATTTTTTACTTTGTTATGTTTTTGTTAACATTTTATTTGGCTTTGTTTCTTGTTGCAATATAAAAACAATTGGTTAATGTAAGAACATCAACTGGAGAAACACAAAATTTTCATCGAAATGTCACTAACTCTTACAATTAGGTCAAAGAGTGACATAGCAACAACTTTTTCGGTGTCTACAAATGCACACAGTCCAAAAACTAATGTCCTTCATTTAAGCAATTCACTTTTACGAACTTCAACAAAAATATTCTTACGCAATGTAATTCTCACGCAAGTTATTTATCAAGTCATTTGCATTCCGCTTCTTATTGCAGTTGAGTTTTGTTATGGTTTCTAGATTAAAAAAAGAATCATTGATTTGATTTGATGTTCAAAAGTACCTTTGACTTTAGGTGAATTAAGGAAAAACTGTGACTCCTGAAATCTTACTTACAATCTTACAAGTTTACAAATTTACTCGAAAAAAAAGTTATAAAGAGACTTTTATATCCATGCATTAGCTGCAAAAATACGTTGAATTAAATTTCATTGCGAGTTGAAGAGAGCATGCGAACGCAGCCTACTGGGATGTTTTAAAAAATCGTCTACCGCCGTTCAACACTACATAGGACCCTCCATATTCACCATGCTTGATTAGAAGATATTATTAATCCCTTGTTCAACTTGTCTTCATCTCGCGAAGAAAATTTAGGTAGTGACTGTCCTTCCATGACCTCTCGGTGCTTCGAACCTGATTATGAGAAAAAAGAGTGCAGGAAGGAAAGAGAGAGAGAGAAGGAGACAGAGAGACGAAGATAGACAAACAGGAGAGAGAGAGAGAGAGAGAGAGGGGGGAGAGAGAGGGAGGGAGGGAGGGAGAGAGACGAAGATAGACAAGCAGAAGGAGAGAGAATGGAGAAAGGAGGAGAGAGAGAGAGTGGGAGAGAGAAAGGGACAGAGAGAAGGAGAAAGGGAGAAAGATCAAAGCAGACTTCCTAACTAGCTCTCTCTTTTTCCTGCATTCTTCTAACACTATTTCTTTACTAAACCCTACTGCTTCTACTCTAATAGTTTGGAAAAGGGCTATCCACCATCGGATGGTGGGGATTTCATCCGACAACTTCTCATGGACTTATTTGTTAACTCAGTCTCTGAATACTTGACGCGCCAAAAAGATGCCTTGTCTATGGATCCTATCTATGTTGACTGGCCTGTGGTCTGCGTAGCCAACGACTTTGAATTGTGGACAACGTATACTACTTCTATTTGCAGACCTACAAAATCTAGATACGATCTGGAAGACCCGATGCTATTTCTCCATGTCCACATTGGCACATTCAGGAAATCGAGTAGTTACCTAGGTTTGTGAGGCTTTTATACCCCCTCTTCTATCAAGTTATCCCCGACTATCTCGGCGTGCATCCAAGATGGCGTTCCAATCGTCCACTATCACTAAAGAGTGAGACGTCCTAAGAAAATCCTCCAAACATCTGAAGAAATCTGGCTTCCCCGCCCTAGCTGGGGACTACACAGCGACTAGTCTAAAAGCACCAAATTACCATCCGGTTCCAGGAAGATCGTCCGTACTTCAAGATTCAGGCCTTTCCTAAACAGTGCAGCAATCTCACTTCCCAGCCCAGGCCGACTAGGAGATACGTTGATCACAAAATCGTCAAAAATAGGGACTATATTGAGTGTGTAAGAAATACTGGTGTAACTGACAGCCGTCATATCCATAGCTAGTGACCTGAGGTTGTTTAGCAAGCGGCCTTGCTTCCAAGGTGACCCCAAGCCATGAACATTTATACAACCTACTCTTAAACCTGCCATGATGACCAAAAAGTGATTGGAAAAGAAACAAGAAACAAAGGGTGTGTACTTACCCACCTGGTGCTGCTGGAAGTCAGGTGGTTCAGCCTTTATAATTGGATGGGGTTCCTTTTGAAACCTCCTTCAAACTTACTCGTGGCTCTTGCATTAGGTATTCCCACGTTGTGAGGTAAACTCTCCCTAATGTTTCATGTGTTTCAAGAGGGCCTTGCTGGTGCCGAAGATCATACCTGCTCTCTCAATGTCATCTCTTCGTGTTATGAGGGCCCTCAATTCTTTGTTGGCCCTCCTCACTAGCAGGAAGTTTTGTGTTTGTGTGGTTGGGTGTAGCTGTTGGGGTGTGTTTTTTCCCCTGGATTATTGCAGTTTTGGTAGTCTTGGTGATGCTGGTTGTGACAGCGCTGGATGTGTTGACGATTGCGTTGCTGGGAGTGTTTGGTGATTCTGTAGGTGTGTTTGTGGCTGTTATGGGTGTGTTTTCTATAATTTTCGGTGTGTGTATAGAATTTTCTTTTGGTTTTGTTGTCCCCCACCACATCATTTTCACTGCATCTGTATCTGTGGAAGCTGGGTGCGAGACTATGTATGTATTTGAGTTTAGAGGAGACGGAAAGAGGGATCGAATAGGTAGGAGACCATTGGGAGAGACCCTGAGTGTTTTGTTTTCGCTGTTATTTTTTTTTTAAAGTCGAAATCAGTCGTGATGCATAGAGTGCTGGTGTTGTTGGTGTTGTTGCTGCTGCTGTTGTAGCTGGTGTTGGTGTTCTTCAAGAGAATAAAGTGAAGACTTTAAGACAAGATCTTTGTGCACAAGTTCTGGACTGATACTTGTGATAGACCAGATAATCATAATGGAGATGCAGCATGGTTAAAGAAAGTGAGGGAGGAAGTAGTCAGTGAGAATCAGCCAGATCTAAGACTTATTAGTGCATTAATGAGTAAAATGTTAGGAAGAATGCCGAACTGGAAGAGCCCAGGACCAGTTTCAGTCCAAGAGTACTGGTTAAAGAAATTTAGTAGCTTACATGAGAGACTGAAGGAACAATTTCAGGATTGCCTGAATGGAGGAGAAGTACCTAATTATATGACTTGGAGAACAGTTCTTCTTATGAAAGACAAAATGAAGAGCAATATAGCTACTAATTATAGACCAATCACTTTCTTACCATTAGTATGGAGGCTGTTAATAGGAATGCTCTCAGAAAGCATTTATAAGCACCTTGAGAGCCAGAATTTACCTCCACAAGAACAGAAGGTTATAGGAAGAAGGCTAGAGGGAGGCATGATCTATCATACATATAGACAAAACAATCCCAAATGAAGTGAAATCTAGAAAGAAAAATTTAACAATGGCAAGGCTAGATTATGAGAAAGCTTATGATATGATTCCACACTCATGGATAAGTAAATATTTGAGAATCTTTAGTATTGCAGATAACATAAGTATTGCAGTATTGCAGACAACACAATTAGCTATAGCATGAAGAAATGGAAAGTAGATCTCTGACCAGGCGGAAAGTTAATATCAAGAGAAGAATTTTCCAAGGAGACTCGTTATCCCCTTTAATATTTGTGTTAAGGGTAATTTCCCTCGATTTAATATTAAGAAAGGCAAAGGCAGGATATCAGTATAGAGAAGACCAAATGCTACTCAGCATATTGACCGGCGTTATGTATGTCTTATGGGAAGAGGGCTCTTTAGCTTTGGCCAGCAACCCTTCAAGAGACTGTATCTCAAATAAAACACCGGTGGTTGTCATTGCATCACCACACCTCTCTCTACGAGTGGAAGTGTCGGATACAAATATATTGAACAATTGTGTGAATGAGGTTGGAACTGGTAACGGTGAATGAGATTGGAACTGGTAACTAGTTATTCTATCTTCGATCGCATTGTTTACATAGGCGTATTCGTATGTGAAACTACTTAATAGAGATAAACTTAAAAATGAGACCTCGCACGTCTAACATAAAAGTGAGGCACAATATTGACTTGTAAACCTTTAATATACTTGGTAGTATATAATGGTTACAAAACAAAATACTGTGTCCTTGCTGGCAATTTATAAATTACAGGATATTAAATGCGATACGAGTAAGAAAGAAGACTAGATGCTGGAAGGATAGATTACAGGAAAATTTACGAGAATGTTCCACACAGCTAGCTCTTGGAGTGTCTGATAAAGAGAATTTTGGAAAAAGTACTGAGATTGTGGGAAGTAGAACTTACATGCAAATAAACCAATAAGTAACGTGAAAATACGCAGGGACATTTTCCAGAGAGACTTGCTCTCTACGTTACTCTTCGTAATTGCGCTAATCCCTCTGACAAATATACTGAGAAAATCCAGGCTTGACAATGAGTTTACAAATCCCAAGATGAAAATAAGTCACCTACTTTATATGGATGACAAACTATATACCAAAATGAGTCAGACATGGATTCTTTGATCCAAACAGTAAACATATTAGAATGCAATTTGGGGTAAATAAGTGTGAAGTGCTAATTGTAAAGTCTGGAAGGTAAACCCTGATGGCATAAAGTTACCACAAGACAACATTATGAGATCGCTATGGAATAATAAGGGATACTAATATCTCAAAGTGTTGCAAGACGGTAGGGTAATGGAAAGAGAAATCAGAATGAAATCACAAAGAGTATAAGAGGAGAATTAAGAAGGTTCTCGAAACAAAATTAAATATCGGGAACGTCATTAAAGCCATTAATACTTGAGCTATGCTAGTATTGAGATAATTTGCTTTCTTTCTGAAAAGGACAAAGGGTGAGCTATAGAACTTGGATGGAAGAACAAGAAAGCTTCTCACAATGCACAATGCATTCCAGCCTAAAAGTAATACAGACCGATTCTATCTATCAAGAAAAGAAGATCGAAGAGAATTACTAAACGCAGAAGGCACTGTTAATACTGCGAAACTGAGTCTAAAATATTACATTGTGAAGAGTAAAGAAAGAACACTACCGACAGCTAGAGATACCTAAAGAGTGACTGAAATAGTAAAAGAATGCAAAGAGAATTCAAAGAACAACAGAACGAACAAATGTTAAGAAACAGAACTACATGGCCAATTCATGTAACAAACGGAGAATATTGGAAGTAAAGAACGTTGGCAAAGATTGAGGAACGAGAACTTGAAACGAGAGACCGAAACGCAAATTTTATCCGCTCAGGAACAAGTCATTTGAATAAATCTGATACAGGTGCAGGTATGGCTGTGTGGTAAGAAGCTTGCTTCCCAAATACATGGCGTGGCATCTTGGGCAAGTGTCTTCTCGGGCCGACCAAGCCTTCTGAGTATATTTGGTAGACTATATATATATATATATATATATAGTAGCACTATAGCCCGGCTTCACTCGGGATTAAGTTAGGATTACCTGAGTAATACCATCAATTGAGGCACATTTGGCACCCGGACGTAAGTTTTGTAAGTGGAATAGAGAGGGCTATCTTCTCCCGCAGAGATGTGAGAGTCAGATCTCTCCTTTCGAAAACATGAAGTTTCGTAACATTGTTTACAAAATAATAGCTGATCGTTTGCGAAGGAGCGTGTCTACAGTCAACACTTAGGATTTTTGCTCTGGTAACTTCTGCTCTCTCCCATGTTCACGCACGACCAGTTATATGTCGCTATGAGTAGAGCAATGGATTCAGCAAATTTGGAAATTAGTTGTGGAGAAACAGAGGATATCGTTTATAATGTGTATCACTCACTAAAAAGACGAAATTAATAAAATCTCTTATCTCTCTCTCTCTCTCTCTCTCTCTCTCTCTCTCTCTCTCT
>NC_068992.1:36641867-36642804 GCF_001194135.2 Octopus bimaculoides | reverse complement strand
TATATATATATACATATATATGTATATGTATGTGTGTGTGTGTTCTGTATCTATGCCCGGGGGTCTTTGTGTCTGTGTTTGTCCCCACCACCGCTTCACAACCGGTGTTGGTCTGTTTACATCCCCGTTAACTAGCAATTCAGCAAAAGAAATCGATACTAGGCTTTAAAAAGAAGCCCTGGGTTCGATTTCTTCAACTAAAACCCCTTCAAAGCGGTGCTCCAGCATGGCTGCAGTCAAATTACTGAAACAAGTAAAAGAATAAAACATGAAATGGCAAAGATCGACAACACTTAATCAGACAGCAAATATAGAATCTGCAGGAGAAGAGACGAAAATATCAATTCCCTTTAGATTGAGTGCAGTCATACTTGCAAAAAGAGAGTATATGCGCACGTGTGACTGTGTAGGCAAAAGATTGCTTTGGGATGTTAGCCTAATATGTGGCTTCAAAGCGGAAAAGTAGTGTGAACACGAATCAGAGGCTGTAATAGGAAATGAGAATTACAGGTACTGAAGCAAGAAGACGAGATATAATTATAGAAGAATAGAGGACAAAATAAACAAACACTGTAAGACCATAGGTTTTGCAATTTCTTCTCATTGCAGAGTCAATACCCAAATTTTGAAAATACTGGAAAATATCAGGATCTACTCAGCCAACTAAGAAAAAGTGTGGAAAACAATTATTCCCATAGTAATTGATACACTTCATACATCACCCTAAATGCTACATAAAAGACTGAAAGAAATTGAAATTGAAACTCGCATTACCGACCCGCAGAAAAGTGCCAGAATCCTTGGGAAGATTCTTGAAATTTGAGGAAACCTGTTGTCACCGAACCCCGAGATAAAATACTTGCTAACTAAATTATCATTCACTAGCGTAATAATAATAATAAATTCGTTTTATTGGCCACAAGGGCTAATATCAATT
>NC_068992.1:36640030-36641767 GCF_001194135.2 Octopus bimaculoides | reverse complement strand
AAATTCTGATAAAGGCTTTGGGAGAAGCTTCTCCCTAGCGACCCAACATCGTTCGGTAACTTTTCTTTTATTTTATTATAGTTTTCTTGGGTTATTTTTAGTGTGAGTATGTGTGTTGGTGGTGCGTTGTGTAGGGGTATAATGAAATTTGTGGTGTTTGCATTTGTACTGTTTTTAAAAAAGTTTTATAAGTGTTCCTTTTTTGTGTTGATGGCTGTTACGTTTGTGGTGTGTGTGAGTGTTGGTGCTTGCGGTGGAGAAGGTGTTGCTATTTGTTGTGAGTGTGTTTTGTTGTTGTTGCCGATGATGTTGGGAAGCTCACCTTTTTCGCGCCTCCCCTCTTTGTCAATTGTTTCTTTTGTCTTTCTTCTCCGTTTTTTCTTTGGTGGTACAGTGTGCCACTTCCCTTTCTCACTATCAGTGCTCGCACAATCCGAGCTGATCTGATCTGGAAAGGGAATGTTTGTAGGATCTGGTGAAAATTCTTTTGCAATTTCTATTGTTGTTGAGTCTGTTATTTTCTTCTTTGGTGTGGAGGTTCTTGGTGTTGGTGTTGGTGTTGGTTTGGTGATGGCTGGAGATGGTGGTGTCGCTTTTCGTGGTGTTGGTGGTGATGGTGTTGGTGGTGATGGTGTTGGTGGTGTGGAGGCTTTTGGTTGTTGTTGTCGTTGTTGCTGCAGGAATTTTCTTTTTTGTCTGCCTCCATTCTTTGTTTGTAGATGGGGCAGTCTTTTTTTAGGTGTTTTTCACTGCTGCAGAGGTAGCACTTTGGTCTGCGCCCCTCTACAACAACGTGTATCCTACTGCCATCCGGCAGGTTTATTGCGTCGGGTATGGCATTAATGCTATTTTGTTCAATTTGAACAAGGAGTTGCATTTCCATGCCCAACCAGTTTTTTTCTTTCACTCTGTTCACCTCCAGAATAGTGGCAGTCTCTTCAATGTCGAAGAGCACAGCTGCCACTAGCCAGGAGATGTTCAGTTCTGGTGGCACTTGATTTATTTTTATTTTTGTCACGCGTTGGCACGAGTAATAAATCGTCCGCCTTTAATGGTGTTGTAGAGTGCTGGATGCCATCCTCTTCTGTTGGGAAGTGTACTTCCACTGTTCCAAAGCGCTTCCCTTTGTTCACGAAAGTTTTTTGGCCCCATATGAGCTTTAGAGCTATCTCCAATCTCTGTGGGGTAGCACTCTCCATTTTGTGGTATCTTGTGTTGAACACCTTGTATATTATTGTTCTTCTGTTTATTGCTTGTATCAATGCTTGTGGAGTGTTAAGGAAGACATTATTGCCATCCCTTCTTAACAATTCCTTAGCATTCTTTATTTCTGCCAGTGTAACTTTGATTTCTTCTGAGCTCTGCTTAGCTGCGGAAGCGATACCATTACAATGGCTACTGGTTGTGGTCTTGGTGCTGTTGCTGGTGTTGTTTTCTTTGTTTTCTTTGTTTTTTTTCTTCCTCCCTCTCTGGTGTAGGAGCAATGGTGGCGGTGAGAGCTGGGAAGTGAGCGTCAGAAAGTCTGTTAAACAGACCTGAATCAGAAACGCTGCACGTTGCCTTCAAAACTCTGCCCTTTATGGCGTCAACTGGGAGGGGTGAAATGTGACTTGACCCGTCATTCTTTTTGTCGGGGAGTGATGCAGAGAGAACAGAACAGCTGGCTGCTCTTTTCAATGACATTTTGCCTTTTATGGCATTAACTGGGCGGGGTGAAAAAATACTTGACCCGTCATT
>NC_068992.1:36638790-36639746 GCF_001194135.2 Octopus bimaculoides | reverse complement strand
AGTCGGCTTGGCTACAACAATATATAAAAATAGAAACAGATTTCAAAAGATTTCCGGGTAAAAACAGCAACAATTTACAGAGCTTCGGGAGACACGTCCATCCGCTTGAAAGGCAATAATAATAATAATAATAATAATAATAATAATAATAATAATAATAATAATAATAATAATAATACGTGGAACAAATAGGGGCTGTAGGGGCTGCACTAAGTGTGGAGCACTTGCAGAAAACAGCACTACTTGGAACTGCTCGAATACTCCGGATAGTGCTCAAAAAATAAGGTGTGTTACCTTAGTTCACTGGTAGGGAACAGCTGACACTGTAGTACATCTTCGGCCTTAAAAACTGTGCAAAGACAATAATAATAATAATAATAATAATAATAATAATAATAATAATAATAATAATAATAATAATAATGATAATAATAATAATAATAATAATAATAATAATAATAATAATAATAATAATAATAATAAAGCAGATATAGAACGTCTTTATCTGCCAAGAAAAGAGGGAGGCCGAGGACTTCTACAGCTGGCATTAGCAATGAAGGTAGCCACAATTGGCCTAGACACCTATCTGAAATACTCTGTGGACTGGATGCTAAAACTTGTCTCAAAGCATGAAAACAAGAAAACATCTTACTCAGTAACAAAACAGGCAAAGGAATATCTAAGTGAATTCCAATTGCAACAATTTCAAGAATTAGACGAACTAGAAACACCTGCAGAAAAAGCTAAGCGCTTGAAAACCCGTGCTAAAATTGCTGCCTTAGATATTATGACTGAAAAATAGCATGGAAAACCTCTCAATGGCAAATACACAAAGAGAGCGAATAATGCAGATATTGACAAAGCCCTTACCCATCAATGGCTAATGGCCTCTGGCTTGAAATCAGAAACAGAGGGGTTTATCATAGCAGCCCAAGATCAATGCCTACCTACAAAGA
>NC_068992.1:36634724-36635739 GCF_001194135.2 Octopus bimaculoides | reverse complement strand
ATACAGAAGGGAGGAGAGAGGACACCCTTGGCGAACCGAACGCGAGATGTTGAACGGTTCCGATAGATGGCTGTTCACCCGTATGACCGAGCAGATGCCGCTGTATAAAGCAGCTATCCACCCGCGGAAGACCGGACCGAAACCAGCTGCCTTGAGAACAGCTGCCAGGTATCGATGGTCGACCCTATCGAAGGCTTTAGACTGATCTAAATTGATCAAAGCCCCACCCGCGCCAGCTTCGTTACCCACTGTAATAATAATAATAGCTGCTGCTACTACTGCTACCACTATTACAGCTGCTTCTGCTACTATTGCTACTGGTACTGCTGATTTGCTGCTACCACTACTACTACTATTATCACTGCCGCTGCTGCTGCTGATAGTGATGTTGCTGCTGCTACTACAACTACTGGTGGTGGTGGTGCTGCTGCTAATGATGATAAACGCGGCCCCTGTATGAAGATTAGTGGTTAAAAAATATATAAAAAATTTTTTTTTTAAATTAAAATTTAATTATAATTTAATTTTACTTAAAAAAAAAATTCAAACTGTACACCAAATCGCTTGTCCAATGGTTATAATGGAAGCGTGCCTGTCAGGAATCTGTCAGCCCGACGACGAATAATTTTGGAATGGCAGAATATCTTCCCCGAATACGAACATGGAAGGTCACTTAGACGGGATTTGTCCCAAATTAAGCCCTCAAAGTTCACCGCCACAACGACCACAAAATCAAAAATGTAAAAGAACTAAATAGAACCGGGATGAATATAAAGAAGTAATATACGCTTATTACTTTGCGTTAAGTAGGCCAACCCAAGAGAAACACACCGCAAACTCCTACAGAATTTGGAGGAGCCGGAATCCAGCTAGCAGACCAAATCTAGATGAAAACAGATTAGCAAATGTTAGAAGAGATATCCTCAGAAATACCAGACTCACAGATGCAGAATTGACCTCTATTATAAAAGCGGTAGAGAATGACCTAAATATAAGTCAGGAAAGAAATAATGAA